>NC_057840.1:26420900-26721987 GCF_910594005.1 Cervus elaphus | reverse complement strand
TAAAAATATATAAACTTTGGTTTTAGGAAATAAAGCAGATCCACTGGTCATTACAACTGGTATTTCCTGGGCGTGTGAGTTGACTGTGGGCATAGCCTCCTGAAACTACCTGAAGAAATGTCACATGGCTAGATAGTTCTTTTTTATCATGTTAAATTTGGCTCTGAACCATTGTCTTGGAGTTTTAGCAGAAAATAACTTATGCTTGATCATTATCGGAGTTTCCTTGTAACCCTTTGGAAAAGTACAAATGTCTTAGGATCTTGAAAAGAGCAAATCATCCTGGGAAGCCCCTCACCAGTGTTCACTTCCAGCCAGCTGCTTGTCGTCACACCATCTGAGTACAGAATCAAAGTGCTCTTGTAGGACTGGTACCTCCTCTTTGCCTGTATCACTTCTCCAGGCACCCTTTCCTGCCATCCTGCTGCTTTCTCTTTGCTATAATTCTTCGGACATTCAAGACTTCAGTAAGCCAAAGTCAGGGCAGGGTCATTTCTGAGCCAGATTTCTAACTATAAACCTACCCTGAGGATGAGAGCCCAAAGCCTGAGTGCGTACTTGAAACAGGAAGAAAGAAAAATATAAGAGAAGAAGCACATATGAAGATCTATCTTGACTTAACTAACTTCCACATCTATCCACGTACACAGATTATTTGCACCCTTACAGAAGCAGATGATTTCCACTAATTTACAGGTTTTGAAATTCTTGATAATCATGCGCTGTGCTTTGTCTGACTCTTTGCGACCCCATGGACTGTAGCCCGCCAGGCTCCTTTGTCCATGGGGATTCTCCAGACAAGAATACTGGAGTGGGGTGCCATGCCCTCCTCCGGGGGATCTTCCCAACCGAGGTCTTCTGCATTACAGGCTGATTCTTTACCCTCTGAGCCACCAGTGAAGCCCAACAATACTGGAGTGGGTGACCTATCCCTTCTCCAGGGGATCTTCCCAACCCAGGAATCGAACCAGGTTCTCCTCCATTGCAAGTGGATTCTTTACCAGCTGAACTACCAGGGAAGCTCATGATAATTTGTCTATAAGAATTTTTGAGACCTTTAGAAAAATTAGAGGTATGATTTTTTGGTACATAAGAGCAATATGGGCCAGGAAGTATTTCCATGTTTGGAGTTACAAAAATAGCACATTAAATTTGTAGGAATATAAGCAATAAGCCAAATGTTAAGGATTCCCTGGTGGCTCAGATGGTAAAGAGTTTGCCTGAAATGTGGGAGACCCGAGTTCAATCCCTGCGGTCAGGAAAATTCCCTGGAGAAGGAAATGGCAACCCACTCCAGTATCCTTGCCTGGAAAACCCCATGGACGGAGGAACCTGGGGGGCTACAGTCCACAGGGTCGCAAAGAGTCAGACACAACTGAGTGACTTCATTTTCCCTAATTAAAAAATAAAGTAATATAAATAAAATAATAAACAACAGTGCCCCAGTTTAGAGTTGTGGCTCATATATTACATTAATAGTAAGCCAAAAACTCCTGCAAGAGGAACAAACTATTCCAGCAAGCTGGATTTCAGCAAGCTCAGCTGGTAAAGAATCTGCCTGTAATGCAGGAGACCCCAGTTTGATTCCTGGGTCAGGAAGTTCCCCTGGGGAGGGGATAGGCTACACACTCCAATATTTTGGGGCTTCCCTGGTGGCTCAGATTGTAAAGAATTCACCTGCCATGTGGGAGACCTGGGTTCAATCCCTGGTTTGGGAAGATCCCCTGGAGGAGAGCATGGCAACCCACTCCAGGATTTTTGCCTGGAGAATCCCCACGGAGAGAAGAGCCTGGTGGGCTACAGGCCATAGGGTCACAAAGAGTTGAACACGACTGAGCGACTAAACACAGCACAGCTGTGGAATTCCACATGATATGGAATTTTATATATATATATATATAATTTCATAGATCCTAAGTCAGAGGTGATTGATCAGTGTTTTCATAATCTCTCACATTCTGTTTAGAAATTATATAAATCTGTGGAAGCACATGGTCTTCCCAGGTGACGTAATGGTAAAGAACCCACCTGCCAATGCAGGAAGGAGATGCAGGTTTGAGCCCTGGGTCAGGAAGATCCCCCAGAGAAGGAAATGGCAACCCACTCCAGTATTTTTGCCTGGGAAATGCCATGGACAGAGGAGCTTGGAGGGCTGCAATCCATGGGGTCACAAAGAGTCGAACACAACTTATCGACTGAGCATGCACATGTAGAAACACACATATATATGTAATTAGGTACATGTGTAGTTATACAATCATCCCTCCTTATCCATGAACTCTGAACCTACAGATACAGAGGGCATCATACTATAGCATTTATACTACACATAAAGGACAGTTGTCTATAACTATTTGTGTATGGAAGATGCAAGAGTTTGGGCTTATGCTATGTCGCTTCAGTTGTGTTTGACACTTTGCGACCCTATGGACTGTAGCCCACCAGGCGCCTCTGTTCATGGGATCTTCCAGGCAAAAATATTGGTGTGGGTTGCCATTTCCTACTCCAGGGAATCTTCCCAACTCAGGGATCAAACCCCAGTCTGTTATGGCCCCTGCATTGGCAGGCATGTTTTTTATCACTAGCAACCTGGGAAGCCTATATCACCATCATAGTACATTCTTTGTTCTTAGAACAGTGGAAATTTCAAGATAAATAAGGAATTTTGCTGCTCTGGAACTTTAGAAGTTGCTGTCATAAACTCTGCTAATATATATCAGATGGATAGAAGCTAAATACTAAGATTAATGTTCCCAATAAGTAGTTAGCTAAGTATTTGTTTGGATCTTTGAATTCATTTACAGGATTGGCCCCAACATCGTTTTGTGTTTATTTTTTCTTCTGACAAGTGAGCATCCTGCCAGTTTAATCTATATCTGATTGATGATAGGAGGTCTGGGGTCCAGGGACGATGTTGATTACAATAGTTTACTCTAAAATTGCTCAGAGATGTGTGACCCAGCTTGTGTCACCCTGTTTATGTGGAGCCCAAGAAGGCAGACCCAACGGGGCCAAAGATATTGGATCCTCTCTCAGCCAGAAAAGTGTGGGATTCTGTCATACTTGAGTCTACACCTGAAATAATATGAGCCTAGACTTCCCCAGGTCTAGAACAAAGACGACCTGAGACTGGGCTGAAGCTGTTGGGGGTTCATATCTTCAGAAGCCAAATTGTTCCTCTTAGGTTTGAGGCAAGGAGCAGGGGGTAGAAACAAACTTGTGTTATTTCAAGTTGGTTCGTTTCACACTGAATTTTGGAGCAGTCATCACATTTTGGTAACCAATTAATTGCTCTTTTTTTTTTTTTGGCTGTATTTTCTAGGAAACTTAACGAAGCATATGAAATCTAAAGCACACATGAAGAAATGCCTGGAGTTGGGAGTCTCAATGACATCAGTCGATGACACCGAAACCGAGGAAGCAGGTATTCACACTTTGGTTGACTGACCTCTTTACTCTGCATGCTGGAGCTGTGCAGCCAAGGTGGTAAAATAAATATAGGTATAAAAAAAAAACTGATCACGTTTCATTTTACTAAATACTAAACATAGAAGAGAAGTCTGACGCATTGAATTGCTTGAGACCTAGCAAGAAGAAATCCATTTCAGTTCTGGCTGAAGAGGTAGAAATGCCTTAATGTGAAAATAATTCTATTATTAGAATAGAACCATAAAGGAAATCTAATTGCACTTAAGTTGTAATGGTGATTTAAATTTTATGATACTTTTTGGGAAATTTGAAAAGCATTTTAATGTCTTATTTTTTTGACCGAGAGGAAATCTAGTAGGAAAAAAAGTCCATCAATAACCTCAGTAGAAAATCTGGGGATCAGCTGGACCTCTTGACTTGTAGAGACAGGTTCTTGCTTTTCTTTTTCCTCTAATATCATCATTAACATTATGTACCCACTTATTGAGGGTTTTCGATGAGTGGAATGATGCCTGAGCTAAAAGTTCCTACTCTGGAGGCCATATTGTAGGTGGGAATGAAACCAGATAGCTACATAAAAAGATAAGAACCAGTGTCACAGAGGTAAGTGCTAATGTTATAGGCATTCAGAGATGACCATCTTTAGGGGCTGGAGGATCGAGGAAAGCTTTTGGAAAGAGATGGCATCTGAATTAGCTTCTAACCTTCTTGTCTGAATCTTGATGTTCACTCTCTTTGTTCAATTGCTTCAGAAACGATGGAAGATTTGCACAAAGCAAGTGAGAAGCATAGCATGTCCAGCATTTCAACTGATCATCAGTTCTCAGATGCCGAAGAATCGGACGGTGAAGATGGAGATGATAATGACGATGATGATGAAGACGATGATGACTTTGATGACCAAGGAGATTTGACACCAAAAACAAGATCAAGAAGCACCAGTCCCCAGCCTCCTAGATTCTCCTCCTTGCCTGTGAATGTTGGCGCTGTGCCCCACGGGGTTCCTTCCGATAGCTCCTTGGGGCATTCTTCATTGATCAGCTATTTGGTTACGTTGCCAAGTATTCAGGTTACTCAGCTGATGACACCAAGTGACTCATGTGAAGATACTCAGATGACAGAATACCAGAGGTTATTCCAGAGCAAAAGTACAGACTCAGAACCAGACAAAGACAGGTTAGACATCCCCAGTTGTATGGATGAAGAGTGCATGCTGTCTTCAGAGCCGGGCTCCTCCCCACAGGACTTCTCACCCTCCAGCCGCCATTCCTCACCAGGATATGATTCTTCACCCTGTCGAGATAATTCACCAAAGAGGTGTCTGATACCCAAAGGGGATTTGTCACCCAGAAGACATTTGTCACCTAGAAGAGATCTGTCACCCATGCGACATCTTTCACCAAGAAAGGAAGCCGCCTTGAGAAGAGAGATGTCGCAGAGAGATGTTTCGCCAAGAAGGCATCTGTCCCCAAGGAGGCCAGTGTCACCTGGGAAAGAAATCATGGCCAGGAGGGACCTCTCTCCCAGAAGAGAGAGAAGATACATGACCACCATAAGGGCAGCATCTCCCAGAAGGGCTTTATACCACAACCCACCGTTGTCCATGGGGCAGTATTTGCAAGCAGAGCCAATTGTATTGGGGCCTCCTGTAAGTATCCTTAGTTTTCTCTTTCTAATATATAAGCCCAAGCCTATTGGAGCCTCTTGATGACATACTGGTGTGAAATTTATGATGACATGGGTATCTCTCATGGGGAGGAGTGAACTTGGTTACTGAAAATAGCAGGAAGGCATTTTTATCACGTGCTATTGTCAATCTCACGGCTGTGGCGTTACCCCAAGTGTAGTATTGCATCAGAGAAGAGCATTTCAATCTGGTAATGACAGGTGAGACCTCTCTGAACGCTTTCTAAGTTTAACTCGTTATAGGCAGGAGTTGAAACCTTGGCATGAGTGGAAAAGGTAAAAAGTCTTTGGAATGACATGACTCCCTAGACAGACACTCTTAGGGATATTTAGGTGTCATTTATCTAACTCTCTACCAGGTGAAAATTCTGATTCAGGCATTAGCATTGACTCTCAATCCAAAAAAATGTTTTTTAAATAAACTAATTACTTTGCTGATAGTGAGGGGATGTGTGAAACCAGTCAGGGACCAGGAGAGGGGAGAATGAACCCCGTGGTATAAATGAAAGGCATGAACACGTATGCTTTTCTTGCTGGTCCCACCACCTCCTATTACCGAGAACCGTTGTTCAGTGATATCATGAGCTCACAGAGTGGGCAGTTGGAAGAGGTAAGGGAGAAAGCATCAGAGGAGATTTCTGTGGATGCCCTCATTATGGGTTAAGATAACAACAGTAGCGATCACGGATGAAATACGGGCAGTGGGGCTTAATGCACATCCATAGAAGAGGATCGGCCCTGCCTCTCTTCACCAACATGATAGATCTTGATATATTTTTCAACTCGTGTAAAATTAAAAAAAAAAAAAGAAAGAAGCAGGCACCTAGCATACCTAGCACAGACAGAGGAAGGATACCTCTGGAGTTTGGCTGCTTTCCATGTGTTTTTTGTTTCCTGGGCTCCATTCGTGGCCATTCTCTCTTTGCTCTGGATTTCCGTCACTGTCCTTCACAGCCAAGGAAGCACTACCAGCTATCAGCTCTGCCGTCTTCTCATGGCCCTAGTGGTCCTCTTCCCCTCTCTCATCATCTTTTCACCATCCTGAATTAGATGCTTAGATTCACATTTTTGAGCTTTAGGAAAACTCCCTGCTGCATTCTACTCTCCAGCCCCTAGGACCCTCTGTTTACAAGCCTGCCACCAGCATGGTCTTCAGGGTGCAATTACTGTAGAAACATGTATAGCAATCAAGACATAACTTAGCTGTTGAGCTAATAAATTAGCCAGCTAAGAAAAAGAAGGGCATTTCCACAGGTTTTTGTGTCTTAGTGGTACCAAGTAGCAAGGAGGGCTCTTCTTAAGTTCATGCTATTGCAAGATAAATAGAGTGAGAAATCCCTTTCATACCACATCTGGGGTGGAAAATGCCTTTTCTGGTATTTGTTGTTCAGTCACTAAGTTGTGTCTGACTCTTTGTGATCCCATGGATTGCAGCACCCCAGGCTTCCCTGTTCTTCACGATCTCCAGAGTTTGCTCAGACTCATGTCTGTTGAGTTGATGATGCCATCTCATCTTCTGTCATCCCCTTCTCCTCCTGCCCTCAGCCATTCCCAGCATTGGGGTCTTTTCCAATGAGTCAGCTCTTTGCATCAGGTGGCCAAAGGATTGGAGCTTCGGCTTCAGCATCAGTTCTTCCAGTGAATATTCAGGGTTGATTTCATTGACTGCTTTATCTCCTTGCAGTCCAAGGGACTCTCAAGAGTCTTCTCAGGCATCACAGTTCAAAAGCATCTGTTCTTTTGGCGCTCAGCCTTCTTTATAGTTCACCTCTCACATCTGTACATGACTATTTGAGGAACCATAGATTTGACTAGATGAACCTTTGTTGGCAAAGTGATGTCTCTGCTTTTTAATAATCTGTCTAGGTTTATCATAGCTTTTCTTCCAAGGAGCAAGCGTCTTTTAATTTCATGACTTCAGTCACCGTCTGCAGTGATTTTGGAGCCCATGAAAATAAAGTCTGTCACTGTTTCCATTTTTTCCCCATCTATTTGCCATGAGGTGATGGGACTGGATGCCATGACCTTACTTTTATGAATGTTGAGTATTAAGCCAGCTTTTTCACTCTCCTCTTTCACCTTCATCAAGAGGCTCTTTAGTTCCTCTTCACTTTTTGTCATTAAGGTGGTGTCATGTGCATATCTGAGGCTGGTGTTATTTCTCCTGGCAGTCTTGATTCCAGCCTGTGATTCATCTAGCCTGGCATTTCACATGATTTACTCTGTATATTAAATAAGCAGGGTGATAATTGTAGCCTTGACATACTCCTTTCCCAGTTTAAACAAGTCCATTGTTCCATGTCCGGTTTTAACTGTTGCTTCTTAATCTGCATACAGATTTCTCAGAAGGCAGGTAAAGTCGTCTGGTACTCCCATCTCTTGAAGAATTTTCCACAGTTTGTTGTCATCCACACAATCAAGGCTTTAGCATAGTCAATGAAGCAGAAGTAGATGTTTTTCTGGAATTCCCTTGTTTTTTCTATGATCCAACGGATGTTGGCAGTTTGATCTCTGGTTAGACCCAATGGTGCTGTGGAGTGTGTGAGCTGAGGCTCCCCCATTCTAATTTGCCTAGTGGGTCAAGACTGTGATATATGGGAGATATTGGAGTATACCCAGTCATCTGTAGGCATAAAAAATAATGCTTTGGTGCCAACACAGTACTGTTATTAAAAAATAATAGCAACTCACAGTCACTTTGGGCAAAGGAAGCAAAGAAGTGGACTTAAAGACTTCATCTAATTTTTGGATCTCTGCCCAGAAAGTTGTTGGGGAAAAGAGACTGATTTTATTAGTGATTAAATTTGTATTTTTTTTTCATACCAGTTCACCTGGATATTTAATGAAATTGTTGGACGTTACCATTTATGAAGCCCAAGTGTTGAGCTTTTGCTCTATTACCCAGTTTAATTCTCTGTAGACAGTTCTTAACATGCTACTTTGCTGATGTGATAGGAAAGAATAGCCCTTGGAATCCTTCCTAAAGCAGGGACGCTTGGTCTCAGACACTTCCCATTTGATGCTTTAGCACTCTGTTTTTGAGGGGCAGCAGAGACTTTTCGTCTTTCCATGATGTATGGACAAGATTCTCATTGTGAAAAAGAATCAATGATCCTTTAAGGAGAACTTCTGCTGACTGTTGTAGGAGATGAGTGCTTCCCTCTCTGAAGAATCTATACTGTTGTTCTTCAATCACTAAGTTGTGTCCAGCTCTCTGCGACCCCATGGATTGCAGCATGCCAGGTTTCCCTGTCCTTCACCATCTCCCAGAGCTTGCTCAAACTCGCATGTTCATTGAGCAGATGATGCTATTCGGCCATCTCATGTATGAACATATTAAATTGGAAAACCCTAAAGATTAATTATTTTTGGTGGAAATTCTGTTAGCAATACCTGTGGTTTCACATTGACTAAGCGCTCACAGGGTAGTAACTGGCATTGAAAGGACCTCATAGCCAAGCATGGCACACTCATTATCTGGTTCAGCCTGTAGTGGTAGGTTCCAGGGAGCAAGTTTGGAGGAGATGATATGCAGTCACTGAGATTCTAGAACCCTGCTATTTCTGCTCTAATGTCCTCTGGTTAGTTTTAATTTTAAGATAGATGATAGGTAGGTAGGTAGGTAGGTAGATGGATGGATAGATAAAGAGAAAAGGAAAGAAGGAAGGAAATAAAGAGAGGGAAGAAAGGAGGGAGGGAGGAAGGACAGAAGGAAGGAAGAGGAAGAGAGAAAAGAGTCTTTTATTTACTCATTCAGTAAATTTTTTTTGAGGGTTTAATCATATGTGGCTCAGTGATGATGATGGAAAAATTGTATGGTTTCTGGCCTCATCCTTTTAAAACAAGAATTGTTCCTTTTCCGTTTTTAAGGTTTTGGTAGATAAATAGCAAGGAGACAAAGAAAGTGTGTCCTGGTCCGCAGTGCAGAGCGTCCGTGAACACTGTCTAGCACAAGGGTCATGACTCGGTTCCATCCTTTGCTCTCTGTGTGGTCTTGAGCAAGTCACTTAACCTCTTGGCCAGTTTTTTTCATCTGTTTGTGGCAGCCAGGGAGGTGGGCCAAGTAGACTTCTGTCCTTGAAAGAACTTACCATTCAGCTGTAAGGAATGCAGTGAGCTAACAGCCTCCTGATGTTTGAACCTTCAGGATAGACCTCTGTTTTCAAGCCAAGGCCACATTCTCCCCTGTGCCCTCTATCGGTGGCTGAGCCTGGATCAGTTCCAGCTGACCCCCTGCTTCCTCTCCCTGTCACCGTCACATACCTTACATCCCACTCCCCCGGCACCAACCCCAGCCAGAACTCCTGTATCTCTACCTCCTTCTCATCCTTTGCTTCCAGAGGACCTACAGACACTGTTGAAAAGATGAGTTGGGCTAAATATCTGGTACATAGGATACAGATAGATATACACACACATATGCATACACTTCACACAACCCGCACAGGCATTCATTATTCATATTTCTGTGTCAAGATTTTTAAGTAAGGTGGGAGTTTATTCATATTAAAATGGTAAGGCTCAAATTGTAAAACAAGTTAAGGTTGCAAATGGAGTAAAAATTAAGAGTAGAAAAATCTTTTGGAGAGTTATTTGGAGGGTGAAGAAGGGGTGAGTCTGAGGACAAAGAATATGTGAAAGGCTTGGCAGTATTTGAAGCTATGGAAGTGGTTACGTGATAGGAATTGTACACTCGCTTCTGTGGTTGTAATCATTTAATGTCTGGTCAGTAAAAGTCTGAATATAACACTTGTATTCTTAACACAAAATGCTATTGGCTTTTGAACAGATTGAATACATCCTATTTTTAGAGGACACTTCATCACTCGCTTTGTTGGACTTGAGTCAGAGATCTTATGAAATAGGACAGCTCTGTCTTTGGCTGCCTCACAAACCCCCATTCTGATTAGGTATATACCGTGGACATCACAGAATAGCAACCAAAGGCAAGATGGAAAAAGAGCCAAGCTATGTTTTATTTCAGACTTTACATCTGTGATCATTGTGATCCAAAGAAGATTCATTAGGTTACATTCACAGGTGGTTATTGTAGGCATTATGATCTTCCACCTTACGTAGTGTTGGATGAAGTAAACATGCCTTTTTTATACCAGAGCAAATAAATACAAGTGGGATTTTTTGGTCGCATTTAATGATTTCTTTCTCATACCATAGAATTCTCCCCTTACGTAGCTTATGAGGTCCTTAGCTTATGAAGATTGATGTTTTCATGATTTCTCCTGCACTTTTAGCACAAGTCATTTGTTTTTGGCTTGAATAAGGTGAAGCCTAGAACAGGGTAAGGGCCAAGAATGGTACAGAGTAGCAGAAACGGTGGATAATTTATCATTCCTAACCTGGTCTCACAATCTAATTAGAACTGGATGAATCACTTATGGTATAGAGCATAACTTGCATTTTAGACCTGAAACATTCTTGAAACGATGGCACAGTGGTAAAGAATCTGCCTGCAATGCAGGAGACACAGGTTCAATCCCTGGGTTGGGAAGATCCTCTGGAGAAGGAAATGGCAACCCACTCTAGTGTTCTTGCCTGGAGAATCCCATGGACAGAGGAGCCTAGCGGGCTACAGTCCATGGGGTCGCAAAGAGTCAGACATGACTGAGTGACTGACCATGCATGCATTAAAAGGATGAATCTCGGTTAATTGAAGCTTCGCCATCTCATTTAAACCCGATAATCTCACAGCTAGGTTAGGTTTTGCTATAGAAACAATTCTACAAAATGGGTTCTCCGTTTTCAGGACTGGGACCATGAAATCTGGAATTCTGGCCCCAAACTTTAAACGTCCTAATTTATTAATTGCCAGGAAGCTATTTAAGTGGAAATAATAACATAGACAGAAAAATTAAAATATAGTCATTTCTGGTTCCCAGCCACAAAGTCGAATACGAATTATAACTATTTTAAATACTTAGCATTAACTACTTTGATGCACAGTTTCCGTACAAAATCTGACCTTGAATTACAGTTTGATGGAAATGCTGGTGCTAATCTTCTGCCTCGATGCCTCCTGAGCAGAAATCTATTTCTTTAGAGCAATGTCTTACACATTGGAGGGACCAGTTTGTGTATCACCACCATTTTGTCATCTGTTCTGTAGAAGACTAAAAAAGAAAAAAAAAAAGAGAGCTAATTTTCAAGCTTGTCACTCCATTTATATTCATCAACACTTAAGAAAAATATTAAAAATCTGCCCAGTATATAAACAGATGGTAATCGTTTAACTTTCTTTTGGATTTAAAAACTTGTTATTAGTGTTTTTTGGCTCAGTATAGTTTTTCTGGTAATTATCCATTATTTTCTTTTCATTCTGTCTTACAAAAAAAAGAGCTGGACAGCCCCTGTACCTAGTGGAAAACACACTGCAGGTTTTATCACATTCCTGTTTAACAACAAAAGCAACTTTTCACAGACCTACCTGCTTCATTCAAGAATCCTAAAAGACTGCAGAGCAAACCTCTTTTGTCTTGAGAAATGAAAGAGTGATAGAGAGATTAGGGAGTCTTCATGTGTTTTGAAGGAATGAGTGAGTGAGTGAATGAATGAATGAATGAATGAATCAGCTTGACCTAAACGTGAAGCACAGTGGGTCCTAAGTGTTGTCTCTCTGTGTCCCCGATGCAGAATTTAAGAAGAGGATTACCTCAGGTTCCTTACTTCAGTCTCTATGGAGACCAAGAAGGTGCTTATGAACATCCAGGCCCCAGCCTTTTCCCTGAGGGTCCCACTGACTATGTCTTCAGCCACCTTCCACTCCACTCTCAGCAGCAAGTGCGAGCTCCTATCCCCATGGTGCCAGTCGGTGGGATCCAAATGGTTCACTCCATCCCGCCGGCCCTTGCCGGTGTCCACCCCCCACCCACATTGCCTCTGCCAATGGAGGGCTCCGAGGAGAAGCGGGGCGCCTCGGGGGACTCCTTCGCCAAGGATCCCCACGCAGGTTCGAAGCCGCCTGGGAAGCGGTCGCCTCACGCTCCCCAGTCATCTGGTCCACCTAGCACGCCCTCCTCTCCGCGGCTGCTGATGAAACAGAGCACTTCAGAAGACAGCCTGAATGCCACCGAGCGGGAACAGGAGGAAAACATCCAGACTTGCACAAAAGCCATCGCCTCCCTCCGGATTGCCACAGAAGAGGCCGCTCTGCTGGGGGCAGATCAGTCAGCTCGGGGGCAGGCGCCTCATCAGAAACCCTTGGAAAGTGCACAGGCTAGCATTAGACACTTTAGTGGGCCTGAGCCAGGCCAGCCCTGTACCTCAGCCACCCACCCTGACTTGCATGATGGCGAAAAGGACAATTTTGGTACATCCCAGACTGCGTTCGCTCACTCCACGTTTTACAGCAAGAGTTGTCTGGATGACCAACAGTCAGGCTTTCAAGACAGCAAGGAATTACCTTCAAGCACAGAGGAAGGCAAGGAAGCGGCTTCAGAAAAGAGTCAACTACATTGATCTAAGATGCATGGAGACTTTCATTTCCACATTTTCCCATTTGTTTTTGTTTTCGTTTTTCTAGAAATAGAGGTAATCAAGTTTATAGCATGCCTGTCCTAAGTTACTGGTAGTTTGCTATTATATATACTTTTGTTATATCAGAAGAATTAGGTAAATTGACAAGTCATCATGAGCCTGACCAAAACAAAATTTGAAATTAACCTATTGGGTCTGGTACTTTTAAAATTGTACAGATGTTTGTGCCTTTTCTTTACTTTGCTTATATTCTTATAAGCATTTTTTAGCAGTAATTTGTACATATTTTAGAATTTGTGTATCTGCTTTGTAATAAATGTAATTTCTTTCCTTTTTTGGACACTTGGATCTAAATGATGTAAAGCAAAACAGCATCAATATATATGTGAGGTTGCACTAAAACATATTTTTATATGATTAAAACTGAACAGCTTTTATGTACAGCTCTGATTCTGTAATACTAATATTTATTTACTTTGTTTCATAAATTGTACATTTTTTCTTAATGTTGTGGATTGCTTTTCTATGTGAAGCATGGGGTTTACTGTTGCGTAACTAGAACAAAAAAAATGTATATTGTAAACAAGATATTTAAACTAGAGTATCTTATTCTGCACTTATGCATTAGTTAAAAAAAAAAAGATAAAGGATGTATCAGTCAGTTCTTAACTCTTGTAAATTTTTTTGTCTCTTGTTTGCTGGATTGACTATAACTTAAGTGCTGATTGTGATTTTAAACTGATAGTACCGTACAGCATTAAAGTAAACAATGTGCTATTGTGAGTTTTTTCAAAGCTTTATAAATCAGTTATAAATAATATTAAAAGTATTTGGTCTTATGTGAACATGTTGATCTATATACTCAACTAAAAATATGGGAAAACATTCCGCCCCATGTAAATATGTACAAGTGCATCACTGGTACAATTTTATGTAACTCAGTTGGACACTAGGTTGCCACAGGCCTATGCTAGGGTGTCTTTAAACATTAAAGTGACAAAGCACACAGGACTGTGTTGAGCTTGGTTATCGGCCGGCCCGGTGGCTTGGCAGGCGGTGCTGTGCGCTGCCCGTGGAGAAGACCTGGGCTTAGCAATCTCCTTGGTTCTTTGCTGCACGAGATGGTGACTGGAACTGAGGCCACTCCAGAGGGGTCGCGCTTGGACTGAGGTGGGTGTGGAAGCGGGGAAGGGCAGGGAGACCTGCTCCCCAGCCTTTTCTGTCAGCCAGTCTGCACGGTAACAGGGTTGACATCAGCTCTGGGGGAAGCCACTTGACCCTACTCCAGAAGGGAAGAGTGTCAGACCCCTGGCTATCTCAGGGGGAATGGAAAAGAGGCTTACCAGGGAAGGGAACTTGTGGGAGGATGCTGTCTTTTGTATATAACATTCAGAATGGGCTTTGGTTAGCGTTGACGATGGGCAGAGCCTTTGTTTGTAGGTTCCGAAGGGTGGAAGGAAGGGAAGGGGTACAACACATGGGCACACACACACACGTGTGTGCACGCACAGACACACACACACACACACAATCTGGGTTATCTTTGTGCTATATAGTGGATTATAATTCTGTGAAACCAAGTTTGTATATTGAATTACATTAAGGAGTGTTCTTTAAAAAGAGAAATAAATATACGATTACATGCTTGAGGTGTCTAGTTTTTATGTCTTGTTTGACATTTTGATTTCCCAATTTTGTTGCTGGAGAAATGTTGATGCTACCAACTTGCCATCTGTGCTTTTCATTCCTAGGCTCTGCCCGTTCCAGGCTGCGCAGAGTATGAATGCCTTGAACAAGTGAGAAGGCAGTCATCGGCTTCAGCGTGTCACCTGATTAGAACAGAGAGTGGTCAGCACAGTGTGCGTTCTAGAAATGGAGTCCTTAGAACCTGGACATGGGAATGGGTGTCTGAAAAGAGTCATGAAGAAATCAAATCATTATTTCCCCTCAGCTTCCCTCTCAGCATGCATGCATGTCTGAAATTCCACTACCCGGGAAACCTCCTGATTTTTGCTGAAATGACATAAAATATCCACAAATTGCAGTTCCTTTATTACAAAAGAGTACAATCTTTTAAATAATGGAAGTAGCTCATTAAAGGTCAAAATCTATCAGTATTTCCGTTCCAGAAATCTCAAATCGGCGGATTTACAACTTACCTATGATGTTTTATGAGCCAGGCTGTCTCTTTAAAACTGTGTTTTACAAAGGTGATTTAACGGCCACCACGACCAGCCTAGTATCCATCTCTCACGGAGAAGAATCCTTGAAACATTTAATTGCATAGGGTGATCTGTGTGTTTTACTCCTCACTGGTGTGTTGTGTGTGTGATCCCAGGTCAAATCAAATGCTCTGTTTCTTCCTCTGATTCATTGCATGTATTCACTTGCTCATAAAACAGTTTTTGAATGCCTACCATGAACTGGGTGCTATAATGCACATTTAGGGTGGATAAGAGTATTCCTGCCATCAAGGAGACCAAATAAAGAAAAGAGATGATATGTGAGTAACTGTGTGCAGTATGGTATTAGTGCTAAAATAATGGTACATTTGATGTATTTTGCAATGGCAAAGGATCAACCACCCTGCTGAGCATGGAAGGCGGGATGGAGCAGGCTTCTTTGCAGAGGTGGTCCTGGAGCGTTACCAACCAGGGCTCTTGGCCTTCTTTTTTTTTTTTTTTTTCATTTATTTTTATTAGTTGGAGGCTAATTACTTTACAATATTGTAGTGGTTTTTGTCATACATTGACTTGATTTAGCCATGGATTTACATGTATTCCCCATCCCAATCCCCCCTCCCACCTCCCAGGGCTCTTGGCCTTCTTAATGGATAGAAATTGCTGAGTTCAGACAAGAAATCCTGGCAAGGCTTCGTTGGGGGCGCCTGCTGCAGCGCAAGGAAGTGAGGTGAACCAACAGGTGCCTTTGCTTGCCCACTTGCTGAGGGGGAGCAAGCGGGTTCCTCGTACGAGGTGAGGGTAGGTGTGGGTCCAGGGGTCGGGCTGGAGTGGTGGCTAAGTTGGTTTGCCCACCCCTCCCGTGGTCATGTGCAGAGGGTGTGCCCAGTACTCTGCTTTGGCTCCCAACTCCCTGCTTTTGTCCCAGCTCTTCAGAAGTGGCCGTTGGGCTTCTTGGTCTTTTTGCACCTTGTTCTCCATAATTTGTCCCAACTGTCCGTGCAGTTATTTTTAGTCCTTTATAACGTCTTTGTATTTCGTTGCTTGAGGCGTTTGTTCAAGTGCAAGCACTGGAGCGAACCGTCCCAGGTCCCAGGTCTCATCCTATCTCAGAACAATTTATTGACTTATTCAATAGATAAACTTCATCATGGACACTGGGACACTGTTCTGTGTGCTAGGTGCACGGTACTACGCAAAACACAGCAGGTCCTTGCCTTCATGGAGTTTACATTCCAGTAGAGGTGGGGCATAAAATAAAGTGGAAAGTAGCATGTTAGATAATCATGATCATGCTGTGTAAGACTGAATGGAGAAGAAGCCAGGTGTAGCTGGCTGTCTGGGTCTATGACAGGGTGGATGTAGTTAAGCTGGAAAAGCAGGTCAAAACCCAAGATCCTAATCTAGCCCAAGGAGCTCAGATCTAGCCCTGTAAGCAATGAGGAGTGGAGCCAAGGGAAGATTGAAACAAGACAGTGGCATTGCCATTGTTAGTGTCTTTGTTATTATTTAGAAAAATATCAATGTGGCAGCAAGGAAAATAATCGAGTTGAGAGGGAGTGGGGGCAGGGAGACCAATTGGGACAATTATGAAGTCATGTTGTTTCCATGGAAATTGGGCAGCAACAATCCAAACAGACAATGGAAGTAGAAGGGACAGTTTTGCTTAATGAAGAGGAATTGATCATAACTAGTGACTGATTTGATGTCAGGGGGAGAGAGAGATGGAGGACCAAAAGATGACCAGAATTCTAACCAGGGCAGTGGAAAGAGGTGGTCTTGTTAACCAGGAAAAAGCCTGGATTTATAAGATATTTGGAGATGCAGGTAAGGAATTGAGCTTCCCACTACAGTTCATAAGGAATGTGGTCTCAAGAAAGGCCCACACTGGAGGCTGATTTGTCCCTTCTTGTCACTTAATGGTAGCTGAGCTCTGAACTGGATGAAATCCCTCAAGGTTTATGTGTTTGGAGAGCTAGAAAGAGGAAGTTTGAGGACTCTCATAGGAGAGAAGTTAAATTCGGGCATCAGGGCTTACTCTTCTTGTGGGACCCTATTTGTAAAGAGATGTGATCAGTTGCTCAGTCATGTCTGACTCTTTGTGACCCCATGAACTGTACCCCACCAGGCTCCTCTGTCCATGGGATTTTCCAGGCAAGAACACTGGAGTGTGTTCCCATTTCCTTCTCCAAGGTGTAAAGGGATGGACTGTAGTGTATTTCCCAATTCAACTCAAGCCCAGTCACACTGTCAGACCTGGTTATCAGAGAGTGTATACTGAGTCTCATAGCACAGCATAACATCTTCTCAAATTGTACTTGAGATGTGGCTGGTCCAAAGGGATAAGTGCTGTGAATATAAAGTACATGCCAGACTTTGAAGACATGGCAGAAGGAGGAGGCCAAATGTCTTTTACAGTTTTTAGTATGAGTAGCATCTTGACATGATTAGCATTTGGATATAGTAAGTTAAATAAATTGCTATTAAAATTGATGGCCCACATTTCCTTTTCTAAATGTTGGTCCAGAAAATTGAAAATTGCATATAAGTCTTATTGTGTTTCTGTTGGATGATGGTGAAGAGAAGAGAGATCTGAGGAGATAAAGAGAGGAGACTGAGCTTAGCTTGGAGGCTATTTCCATGGGAGATGATGGTAGCTTGAAATACTGTGGTAGTAGTCAGGATAGAGAAAAGCAGATAGATTTGAAATATGCAGAGGGACTAGAATTTACGGGAAGGGGGGTTTATTGGATATAGGCCTCTCAGAAAAGAGAAGAGTCACATATAATGCTCCATGGCTAGCTGGCTACTACTAGGTTAAACATGAAGCCTTTTCATTACAAGGTTAAATCCAGATAGGAGCAAGTTTGGGGGAGTAATGGGCAGTTACTGAGTTTGGTGACCCTGGTCTGAGTTTGGGGTCCCTGTGGGGCATCCATAAGGAAAGATTCAAGGAGTGACTGGATATGTGGGTCTTCTAATACGGTATCAAAAATAGTAATAATACCACCAATCATTTATTTAAACCTATCATATGTTCAGGAATATCTCCTTTAATCCTCACATTTATTCATGGATACGCTAAATATGCCACCTTCCCCCTTTTTTTTTTTGAAGTTTCTCTATATCAGGGGTTCACAGTCCTATTAAACCCAGTGCCACCCTCCTTTCCTGATACATGTTTTATCGTGCCCCTTTTATATAACATAATTGGCCTTTACATAACATTTCAAATTTTTCAATATAATATTCTAGCTGTATGTGAAGGGAGAAATGACAGGAATGTAATCTCTAAGGTAATTTTATTTATTCATTAGATAAATGCTGTTTAACTATTCTGGTTAAAGGTTACAGTAGAAGATCTAGTGACATTGTTTGGTACCTGCACCTCTACACAGATCACCAGGAATATGGCAGCTGCCAATGCAGGCTCAGACCAGTGCATCATGTTGGGGAGCTCATGGACCACAAGTCTTAACTGCCCAAAGGATATGATGTTCTGAAATGGTGAACAAGTCTTGGAAAATTCCAAACCAAACCAAACCCACATTTTTCTTGATGGTAGCTGCCTTCCTAGAACAAGTCATAGTTCTCCTCTAACATTTGCTTTAAACTTTGTTCCAAAGCAATTGACATGTTAAGGAACAATCTCAACATAGTACATTTGCTGATTATGCAGGACATTTTCAGCGAGAAACACTTGGCAGACCCAGAGAAGTGCTCTTCTTCTGAATGATTCTTGTTCAGGAGTACACACACACATACAAATTAACACACCAGACACAGACCAGTTACTTCATTTCACCACATCTGGACACGTAGTGAATGGGGCTGCGGCTTTCTATCCAGTTTCAGATAACCCTCCACCACTTCACAGTTACCCACAAATGTTGACTCCTCTGTTGCTCGCTTCCACTAGTGAACTTTAGGGTGTTTTTTTTTTCCCCCAGGACTTATTGTAGTTCTTGTATATTTCTTAACCATTTACCATGTACAAAACTATGCTACTACTTTTACCGGGATCCCATCTTTTTATTTATGTGTTGAATATAGTGTCCCTAACTGCATTTTCCTCATGAGCCCTGTGTTTTTTTTTTATTGCATGATTTTGCATAGCATGATGATTTTTAGAAACACATCTTATAGCAGAAACGACTTATTAAAGATCTATTCCATCCCCAATTTGTCTTTAAAATAAAACAGATTCTAGATTCATATAAATCATAAATCTAAATAGATCTTTCACTTTCATGAATGACTGCTCTGGGAAAAAGAAAAAAATGACTATCTCCTCTGGAGGGACATTAGCAAGTTGTCCAGAACTGTCCTACACGCTGCTGGGACCCCAGCATCCCAGAAGCTGGTCTACTAAATGTCAGTGTTACACTGCAGTCAAGATACCCTGCAATTATAGCAGCAATGGACAAGTCTTCATATATTTCTGAAAGGCACTGGGTGTTTATGTGTGTGATACTGCCCCAATTAAGAACCTTTGGTCTGTTTGAAGCTGGGGGAAATAAATAGAAATTCATCAGAAATGTACTTATTTATTCTAAAATTCTCATCCTCAATTTCACAGAATCAAACATTTTGAGTTTTATATCTGAAATGATTTTTCAAAGCATTTGACAGTTTCTAGAAGTCTATTCCGATTATAGTTGCAGACACGTAAATTCACCCATAGTGTGTTAAGAAGATTACTACTATTTAAGTATGATGCCAGGAAATTCCCTGGTGATCCAGTGGATTGGACTCTGCAGTTTCACTGCCAAGGGCCCGGGGTTAGAGCCCTAGTCAGGGAACTAAGATTCCACAAGCTACCTGGTGAAGACAAAAAAAAAAAAAATTATAGTCCTGAAAAAAGAAAAAAAGTTGTCAATAACTACTTTTTTTACTGCTTTGTGTTTGCTGTTACTAAAATGAGGAAGTTCAAATCCAAGTTAGACACATTATTGTCATCCATGCAGTCTCCCTGTTTCTATGTTTATTCAGTGTGATAACATAGATTTGTAAAATTTACCAACATGCAAACATTACTGTACATACATATCCTAAGGTCTTCAAATTGACCTCTACCTATAAACTCATAAAAGTAACAACATTTCTTTACTCTCTTCACAAACCAAGCTGAATGCTCAAAGCTGTTCCCAATACATCTGAGCATTTCTGCTGTTACCAGTTGAATTACATGCAGTTGAATTTAATCCCAAACCAGTTTATGCAAGTTTTATGGATTATTGAAGTTGCATAATTTAAATGTCCCATAAAACTATGAAGTATGAGTACAAAAAGGGAGAGTACTTACATCAATGACGACAAAGTTAAATGCTTTAGAAAGACTTAATAAAGATGAGTCACTAAAATTTGTCATTAACTTATGTGTGGTCGATACAACTATGAAAGAGTCAAAAAAGAAAATAAAAACTAAAAAATGATTCTGCCCTCCAACTGATTCTTGAATGTCTTTGAATTCTCATTCCCCTTTAAATGAAGTTGGAATTTTAGTTTATTATGGTTGGGTTGTACTTAAACTGCCTGATTAGATTTCCAACAACAGACTCATACTCAAAAGAAAGATGGTAAATTTTCATATGCTAAAAGATAAATGTATGAGCATTTTTAACTAAGTTAAAAGGAAATATTTAAAGGTATAATTATTAACTTTTATAATGCTTTGACTTTTTAAAATTAACCAATCAACTACTAGTTCTGGTTGCATTATATAAGACAACTTACTGTGTATTGCATTTCTAGAGTTTGGTGTAAGAGGACCAAACCACAAGAACCAATAATGGAGTATTCACAAATAGAGCAAATTATATAGATATAGATCATCATTTGTTTCTCTTTATAACACGGGGGGTCCAGGATAAAAAAAAAATAACATCTTTCATCTTTGAAAGTAAAAGTCTAAGGAAAAAAAAACAGTGTCTAAGGAAAAAGCAGAGTCTAAGGGAGATTCCATAATAAACACTTATTAACTGTTTTCTAACAACCTCTGTTTTCATATTAATCATTCTCTTTTCCCCAAGATGGACAGGAGAGATAAATTAACTGCACCCTTAATTTTAAAATGCAAACATCACCACAGAAACCTCCTTTTTGCATTCTTTATCCATGAGTGAGATCTCAGAATTAAAATATCTATTTTGAGGCCAACCGGTAACTATAAACTCCAGTGTAAACAAATCCTGCTTGGTGGGGAAAGATGGCAAGAATGAGCAGGAGTGGTATTTTGGAATGCCTGTTTCTTTCTTTCCAAACTTATACCAGGAAGACTAGCCAATTGTTTAGGTACACTATGTACCATTCAACATTTTGGACATGGACATGTTTAGGATAAGTTATACCAGAGTGATCCCTTTTCATTTTTATTTTCTGTGAAGTTTCAGGAAAAAATTTCTTTCTTTTTTTTTTTTTTCAGTCATATTAAATAAGGTGTCAAAACTCCCTAAGGAATGTAAACCTTGGAAAGTATGGAAGGCCCCAGAGCCAACCCTAAACGTCTCACCATCTCCCCTCCTCCCAAGAAAAGTACAGCATTGCTTCCAGATTTGGTGGACTCTGCACTGCGGGACCCTCCTGAGAAGGTGGAAGGAAGAGAGTCAGAGTTTGAAGAAACGGCACTTGTGGGGTATTTGTAAGACTCAAAATGTTAGTCCTACTCTCAGAAGGAATAGAAACAAGCCATCATCCTTGCCACCATCAAGCAAGATCTCTGTTAAATTGGGTGAAAAGTGAAAGCGTTAGTTACTCAATCGTGTCTGACTCTGTGATCCCATGGACTATAGCCCACCAGGCTCCTCTGTCCATGGAATTCTCTAGGCAAGAATATTGTAGTGGGTTGCCATCGCCTTCTCCAGGGCATCTTCCTGACCCAGGGATCCAACTCGGGTCTCTTGCATTGCAGGCAGATCCTTTACCATCTAAGGCACCAGGGAAGCCTGTGGTGGGGTTTCAAGGCACAGTTGTGTAACGTAGAAGTCTTACTGCTTGCCTCTGTGCATTTCTGTCTGACTCAAGATGTAGAACAGGGTTGACAGGATGAAGCACGTGAGTCTCCTCAGCTCCCTTCCAGATCTTGATGGATGTCAGCAGTCAGGCTTGTCCTTTTTCTCAAGAGGCAGCCTCTTGCAATGTCAGCAAGTTCAAATCTGTGCTTTGCTACTTCCTAGTTCTGTGGCCTCGGATAAGTTATGGGAGGCTAACTGCTGGAACAAAGAGCCCCCAAGTTTCAGGGGCTGCACGCACAAGTAGTCTATTTTAAACTCACAGAAAGTTTTCCAGATTAGCAAGTGGCTTTCCTTTAAGCAACGATTTAGGGTAAGCTTGGTAAACTAAGGTCTGTGACTGAATTTGGCCTGCTGCACATCTTTTGTACAACCAATTAGCTAAGAACAGTTCTTATATTTTCTTTCATTTTTTTCCAATCTTATTTATTTTAGACTGAAGGAAAATTGCTTCACAATATTGTTTTGGCCTCTGCCATATATCAGCATGAGTCAGTCATGTTTTTAAATTACCACATTTTAAGTGTTTATAGATGTAAATAGCTACATAATATCTGCAGTTCTGTGCTTCTTGGTCCTCAAAGGTATTCACTTTTTGGTATTTTACAGAAAAAGTCTGTTATTCCTCGATTTAGGGCCCAAAGCTCCATCTAACTCATGGCTTCACCATCTTCAACAGGAAGCTTCCAGAGCCCATTCATTACACAAGAAGGATGGATGGTACTTGGGAGAATTTAATGAGCCAGGCCGAGAAGTGCTGTGCGCCATTCCCCAGCCATGTTCTCGCAGCCAGAACTCAGACACTTGGCCACACCTAGCCTCAAAAGAGGCTGAAAAATGTAACCCAGCTGCCTAACCAGGAAGCAAAAGAGAGGAGATGGATATTAGTTGGCTAGTCTCTGCCACAGCATATTACTTAACTTCTCTATGTCTCTGATTCAGCTTGTGTGAAATGGGAATAATAAAATTTTAAAGAGAATTGAATGAACAGGCCCTGGAATAACACAAATGCTGTGTAAGCGTTTGCTATTATTTCTCTCTGCCTGCAGGTGAGAAATCTTGATTTCCTTCTAGACATCTACTGTCTGGAATATACAATCAATCACATCAATGTCCTATTGATCCATAATACTCTCAGATGTGTCCTCTTCTCTCATATGCCACTGTTTTAAAATGTAGTTTACTGTTATTAAGGTTCAGCAAGGCCAGAGGATCGGGAGACAATTGCCATTGAAAAGATTAGCTTGCTATACTCACAGAAGAGGGGCATCCCACTGCATGTGGAGGCCACACAGGGAAGCTCCAGGGTTTGTCAGGAGGCAGAGGAGAGAGGATTGAACATGGTGGAAGCCTTTATTGTGGTTTCCACTGGAAGGAATGGGCAAGGCAGCGTAAGCAGGTTTAGGATTAGCTAGTTGCAGAATCTCAGTGGGCCCTGGGGCTATCTGGTTGTATGGTACCCGGCCTTGGGGTGACTAGGGTAGGTGGATACTGGCCCAGACTGTAAGAGCTTGATTTCAAAAAAAAAAAAAAAAGACAATTGGGGACATTGGCTCTGAACAGTTTGGTTTTCATATAAAGCTATGCTTGAAGGCCAGTTGTTGACAATCTCTAGGAATTAGCTAGTCCTGGGAAGAGCAGCCCCCCCCAGGATCAACCAGCACCAGATGCCCAAGTATCAGAATATAGAAAGTGAAAAGACCTGGTTAACACAGCCTCTGTCTCAAACTGGATGGCTTGCAATGCTCTTCCATCTCTCTTACCCGTGTGAATAAGCCTCTCTCCCTCAGGCTGAGTGACCTTCTGAAAGCCTACATTGTACCACCGGACAGCTTAAAATGATGCAGGAGTTTCCCAATGCCCTTGGAAGGAAGGTCAAGGTCATTGTCACTGCCGTAGTGCCCTAGTGTGCAGACCCCTCTTCTGGTCTCTTCCCCTGGGCTCTGCTCGGGCAGACCGGCACATCCGTTTCCCCGGTGTTCCTGTTCCTCCATCTACTGGGCCTTTGCACCTGCTCTACTTTCTGCCCCTAAAGCTATTCCTTGCTCTGTGGCTTCCCCTCTGTCTCTATTCAATACGTACTTCAAATTTCATTCCAGATTCACTTCCTTAGAAAAATGCGTGATCTTCCAGACATATACATACATTGTGTGATTAATTTCTTGGGTGCAAAGTGGCAAAGTTGATAAATATTAACCTTTGGAATTTGACTAAATGGATTCAAATCCCACCTTCATCACCTCTCCCCTGTTGGACCTTAAATACGTTATTTAATCGCTCTAAACTCAGTTTCCCCTCTCATGGCATAGTGATAACAATAGGAACATTCTCCTGGGCTTCTTGGTAGGATTAAGATAATACATCTATAATGTTTAATCATCTCTAAGACTTAGACGTTTCATATTAAAATTTCCTATTAAGCCTCAGAATTCTTTGTAACCTACAGTTCTTGGCAGCCACTACCAATTAGTCAGGACTCAAATTGAGACCATTTTCATATCCCTGATTAAGAGAATGGTTTGTTAATTAGTATCAATCACTTCAGAAGGTTAATATAAGCTAATTAATAATTTAGATACTGTTATGGAAATGACATTTGCTCACCATGGGCACCAAAATGGTTTTTTTTTTTTGCTTATCTATCATGACATATAAATTATCCTTTTTTTTATTAACTGAGTTCTGCATATTGAGAATACAGAGAAAATAAACATAACATATGATGAGAACAAATATAAGGGCATCATTATTAACTTGCCTTTTCTCACTTTATGCAGATGAAATTTCATTTTGACCCTTGAATTCCTTCTAATAAAGTCTTACTTCTGTTAGGGTGAAAGAGTGAGGTGTGATGTATGTGTTCATGCTTGAGTTTGTGCTAAGTCGCTTCAGTCATGTCCAACTCTTTGCGACCCCATGGACTGGAGCCGGGGGTCTGTCCATGGGGATTCTGTAGGCAAGAATACTGGAGTGGGTTGCCATGCCCTCCTCCAGGGAATCTTTCTGACCCAGGGATCAAACCCATGTCTCATGCGGCCCCTGGATTGCAGGCGGATTCTTTACAGCCACCAGGGAAGCCTGAATGTATTCATATATCAGTACAAAGATTAGATTTGATCAACGGTTGCCCAGAGCTAGGAGTGAAGGAAAGGCCTAACTTCAAAGGGTCACGAAGGCATTTTTGGAGGAGACTGAGTGGTTCTATACCTTTATTGCCCTGCTGCTGGTGCTGTTTCTCATTTGTGTCTGACTCTTTTGTGACCCTATGGACTGTAGCCTGCCAGGCTCCTCTGACCATGGAATTTTCCCAGCAAGAATATTGGAAATGATTGCCATTTCCAATTGCAGAGAATCTTCTGGACCCAGGGATCGAAACTTTGTCTCTTGAACCTCCTGCACGGGCAGGTAGATTCTTTACCACTGTGCCACCCGGGAAGCCCATTGTTTATGGTAATGGTTATACAACTATTAAGACATGCATTTGTTAAAATTCGTGGTTTTATACATTAAAAAGGCAAATTTTACTCCATACAAATTATATCATAATTTTTTTAAAAAAGAAGGACTGGCTTGACATTTCAGTGTTTTCTTAAGCTTAGGAAATGTTAAACATCCCATTATGGAGGAGACCAAGAGTAGTATATTTGTTTCCTCACAAAATCATGATCCAATGATAATTTCAAATTTTAAAACTGACTACAAATACAAAATAGCTCGTTATAGGTAGGTAAGTGTTGTCCTTGCCATGGAGACAGTATGGGATGCTGCCTAGTGAGTAGCAGGGGGGTGAAATGCGCAGGACATAGCACCTAAAGAAGACCTCCCAGAGGCTGCACTTTTACCTAACTGCATGGAACTGGAAAAGTCTAGACTTTTTTGTAAAAACAGTGAGAACCCCTTTACATTGGTACAACTACTGCGATGTGAAGACTCGTAAGAAGGTGCAAACTGACTCATCACTAGGTGATCACTACACACAGAGTGCATGCTTTCAATACTGAAATGATTTACAGCCTGCTAATTAAAGCATGCTGAAATTGGAATTTTGCTTTTATTTTTGATGGGTAGAAGCAGGTTTTGTTATAATAGCTTGGCCCTTACCCCTAGGGAATGTATGGAGTGAATGCCTTCTACAGAAACACATGGCTTCTTGAGAAGTATGAATCATCAGTTGAACCATAGGTATGGGAAAAAAACCAAAACCCTCCCAAACTAAATCAAAATGTTAAAAGTTGGTACTTATCCTGAGGCAAATGCTGTCATTGTTATTTCTAAGGTTGTTTCTGTTCCATCAAGGAGACCTTACCTCTGACAATCATGAGCTCTTTTTCTGGTTAAAAATAAGAGATCTTTTTTAATGTTTGAAGGTGCAACATCAGCCCCCTCCCTTCTCAAATGTATGTCCCAGTGAGGTGCAATAAACAAGTAAAGGAGTGAGTAACCATGGTTCGGTTCAGAGAGAAAAGGGAAATAGAGCGACATGACTGAAGATGGGCTCCTTCAGGAAGAGGTACGCTGAGGAAGTGACATCTGATAAAAACACCTGAGCCATGAGAGGGTGTGGCCGTGTGAAGAGCGGGGAGGAGCTTTCAGGTGAAGAGTGTGCAAGTGTGAAGTTCTATGGAGAGCATGCACTGGAACTCTTTTTTTTTTATTAAAATTTTTAATTAAAAATTTTTTTAAATTGGAGGATGACTGCTTTACGTTGTGTTTACAATAGCTTCTGCTGGACAACAATGTGAATCAGCTGTATGTCTCCATATATCCCCTCCCACCTGAACCTCCTTCCGCCCCCCACCCCGTCCCACCCCTCTAGTTCATCACAGTACCGAGCTGAGTTCCCTGCAGCAGCTTCCTACTAGCTGTTGGTTTTACACGTGGTAATGTACTTATGCTTCAGCGCTACTCTCTCAATTTGCCCCACCTTCTCTTTCCCCTGCTGTGTCCGCAAGCCAGTTCTCTATGTCTGCATCTCTATTCTTGCCCTGCAAAGAGGTTCATCTGTGCCATTTTCTAGATTCCATATATATGAGTTAATAGACAATATTTTTCACTTTCTGACTTGGACTCCTCTAGAAGCTTCTAGGAGCTGCTTCCTGCCCAGAAGGCCAAGTGAGGAAAGTCAGATTCATCCTGAGTGCAAGGGAAACTATTTTGGACACAATTTCAAATTTACAGGAAATTCAGGTTAAGAAGTTCAAGGAATATGCATTTCACTCATTTATTATCGGCATTTTGCTCAATTTCCTTCCTTTATTATTGATTATCTCTCTCCTTCTCAAAAGCATTTTTTATTTGAAGTATTTGAGAGAAAATTTCATACATCATGGCTCTAAAATGCAGCAATGTGTATTTCCCAACAAAATGGCTATTCCCCGTTGTGAGGACTAATTTTAGGTGTCAACGTGACTCAGTCATGGGGTGCTCAGATATTTGATCAAACATGATTCTGGGTGTTTTTGGGACAGTGTTTTGCATGAGATTAATATTTAAGTTAACAGATGGCATAAAGCAAATGGCCCTCTCTAGTGTTGGTGGTCCTCATCCAATCAGTTAAGGCCTCTATAGAAAAGAAAATGACTGACTCTCCCCAGAGTAAGAGAGAAGTTTTCCTGCCTGATGGACTTTAAATTGGAACATTTTCCTGCTTTTAGACTCACACTGAACCATTGGTTCTCCCCGGGTCTTAAGCCTTTGGATTGGAACCTCATCAGCTCTTCTGGGTTTTCAGCTTGCTGACTTGCTCTACAGATCTTGGGAATTGCCAGCTTTCATAATTGTGTGAATAAATTCCTTATCTATTTATCAGCTATGTATCTCCTATTAGTTTTTTTTTTTCTGAAGAATCTTGACTAATTCTCCATACAGAAAAGACTCTGATGCTGGGAAAGATTGAGGGCAGGAGGAGAAGGGGACGACAGAGAATGAGATGGTTGGATGGCATCACAGACACAATGGACATGAGTCTGAGTAAACTCCGGGAGTTGGTGATGGACAGGGAGGCCTGGCATGCTGCAGTCCATGGGGTTGCAAAGAATCGGACACGACTGAGCGACTGAACTGAGCTGAACAACAAAATAGTTATCAACTTAAGTAAAGTTTAGCATTAATATAGTACATTTATCCTAACTACCATCTGTATTCCAACTGCATTAGTAAAGTCAGTGATAACATATTATTGCATATTTTCTCTTCCAATACAGAATCCAGTCTAGGATCACATATGTACTCAGTTTTTGCATCTTAATTCCTTTGATTTGTAACACTTCTTCAGCCTTTGTTCTGCTTTTATAACTACTGACAGGTTTGAAGCAGGCATTCTCCCAAACTCTGTCCTCATCCCTACCCCAACCACCCCTTTTTTAATAGATCAATCCCCATTTTGAGGCTTGTCTAACATTTCCTCATTATTAGATTCAGGTTAAACATTCTTAGCAGGAATGTCACAGAACTGATGCTGGCTCTTCTCAGAATATCCTATCTAAAGACACTCAATGTCCATCTGCCTTGTTCATGATATTAATTTTAATCACTCAGTCAAGGTGTTATCCAGTTTTCCGTTGTATAGTTATGTTTTCTGCTTGCTATTAACAAGCAATCATGCAGATATACTGATCCTTTTTTTTTTAATTATTTATTTTAACTGGAGGCTAATTACTTTACAATATGTAGTGGTTTTTGCCATACATTGACATGAATGTCAATGGGTGTATCCTTATCAAAATTTATTCCCTAGATTTATCCTTTCTTGATGATCCTTGCCTGAATTTCTTTTTACTGCAATGTTTTCAAAATGACGGTTTTCCATATCCAGAACTCATCTTACATTTATAGCATTCTACTGTTAGTAGAAGCCTCCCCGTCTCCTTTATTCCTTGATTCATGGTTTATCATCAGTATGGACTTGTGGATTCCTATTGTTTAATGGTTTATGGTTAATTACTGCACTGAATTATTTTATTATTTCTCAAATTGTCCCGGGGAAGTTCCTTCAAATTTTTCACTTTGTTCTTGTGACAAGTCTTTGTCATTTTGAGGCAACATTTCCTTAATCTTTCATGTAAAGAGAAAATTTGTATTTATTTCCCTTACCCAGTCCAGTAAACAATCATTTCTCTGAGATCCCTAATTCCTTTGCCTGGGGGTGGTGTCAGAAGTCAAGTTCTAGCTAGGAAATGTGATCGTTTTGCTACTGCGAGTGTCATTGCTCCCAAGGTTCTTTTAGCAGATAGAACCAGGAAATGTGTGTATTTGTCCAAATCCATGCATGCATACAATACATACATATATTCAAACACGAACACATTTTAGAAATCACAAGTCCGCATCAAAATCTCCAGATCTCCAGTTTCTCAAGATCTCTCCTGCCTTTATCAGGGTAATAATAAGAGGTCAAAATATCTTTCTATGTTTCTGCAGACAACTCCAGAGACAGTGTCCTCCAGGGCAAGCGTGGAAGCAGGGAGACCGATTAGGAGCCATCGCAGCAGATCAGGGAACAAATGATGGTGACTTGGACTAGGTTTAGGGAGGAATAGTCAGACTTCTAGCTATACATATATTTTAATTATTTATTTACGTTTGGCTGTGCTGGGTCTTCATTGCTGTGCAGGTTTTCTCTAGTTGTGGCAAGCGGTACACAGGCTTTTGTTGCAGTACACAGGCTTCTCAATGCGGTGGTTTCTCTTGTTGCAGAGCATGGGCACACTGGACTTCAGTAGTTGTGGCTCCCGGGCTTCAGATCACAGGATCAGTAGTTGGGACACATGGGCTTAGTTGTTCCATGGCATGTGGGATCTTCCCGGATCAAGGATCAAACCTGTGTCTCCTGCATTGGCAGAAGGATTCTTTACCGCTAAGCCACCAGAGAAGCCCCAGACTTCTTCTAAAGGTGTAGGTTGTGCTGTAAGGACGCACTGTGCCAGCAGAGAAATGGAAAGGAACCATGAATTACTCTGAGAGGTTTAATCTCAGCTGTGGATATGATTTAATAGGCTCAGCAGCATTGATCTGACACTTAAAGAGTAGAAAAATGGCCTTCATTAGTAGATCCATACAGGATGCGGAAGTGAGAACACATCTCTATGGCCAAAGAAGTCCCCTCAAACCTTGAGTCTATCATCAGTGGGAAGATATTTTAAAAAGCTAACATTAAAATACCTCCTTTACCCACTTCAGGAAAATGTTTGGAATACAGGAATCCTGGAGGGAGTTGCTGTGTGACAGGGAAATATGCTGATATTCCCAATATGAAGAAGTTCCACAAGCAAAGCAAGAAAACCAGCCTGCTTCCCAGATATTCCTTCAGTTTATTTTATTTTTTAATTTATTTTATTGCGGTAGTGGTAAAGAACCCACCTGCCAATGCAGGAGATGTAAGAGATGAGGGTTCAATTCCAGCACCGGGAAGATCCCCTGAAGGAGGGCATGGCAACCCACTCCAGTATTTTTGCTTGGAGAACCCCATGGACGGAGGAGCCTGGCAGGCTATAGTCCATAGCGTAGTAAAGAATTACACAAGAGGAAAGCGACATAGCACACACATACTAAAGCACTTAAGCACTTAACATGAGATTTACCATCTTCACAAATTCTAGTGAACAACAATACAGTATTGTGCCTTGGTACAATGTTATACAGCAGATTGCTAAATAATTCCATAACATCAGAACACACTCAGTGTACAATCCAAAGAGATTGCAAAGAAAGCAGATGTTGCATTGTCCACTGTTTCAACAGTTGTATCTCCTGAGTATGACAGTCCTGTGGGACCCAAGAACATATCCTCCAAGAACATAGCTATTTTCATTTCTTGTGTTTCCCTTCAAGCCACATTGACAAACACACAGGTTCTACAGTGAAGTCATCATTGCATGCTTTATGATATGTTTAACCCTCATTTTCTGCCTTTATATTTATTGAACACTGTTATAGAGGCACTTTAATTTTCTGAATATCCCGTTTGAGACATTTTGTGTCATCTTTTCATAATGTAGATACTCACTCCTGTCCCCATCCATCCTCCCAGCCCCGCCCCAACAATAACTCTCCAAAAAAAAGGTTCCCAGAATGCAATCATTCCAGCTCTTATCATCATGCTCTCCTTATTGCTTATACCCATCCTCGCTTCAGGGTGGGAATGTGTTTCAAGTCACAGAAAGAAAAATGATTAATAATTTATCTACTGATTCATTTGATCCTCTAACCAGACGCTGAGCTGTCAAATCTAAGCCTGCTTTCTTATCTGCAGAAGAAACCAAACACAGTTTGATCTGCTTCATTTACTGTGGGCACTGCTCCCATGAATGAAATTCCACAGCAATGGCCAGATAGGCACGTCAATGTCAGTTATCTCTACAAACACACCACAAGCCCAGGGAAGAATCCCAGCTATCCATGTTTCCCAGGTCCTGATAGGGAGTTCCAGTGGGTGATGACATCTGAAGAACGGCTTCTTGTCTGGTAGGTTTAGGACCGCCTACTCCTCCTCTCGTGCAAAATTCCAATGGTCTTTCCAAAACCCTCAACAGTGCAGAACCTTCTTATCTCTGAGCGCACTGGGGCCTGTGGAACCGGTACTTCCTGCGCTACAGGAAGAGGAAACTCAGCTCAGATGATTTATTAAAGATGTTTCATGCACAGCCTGTGCATCACTATGCCCCCTGATGTTCTACGTGGCTGTCGATCTCCTCTGCTTCCGGAAGCATTAAGGTCCAGGATGGACTCACCAAGAAAACATCAAGAGAGATTCTTTGGGTGTAAAACAGACGCTGACATATTGACCTTCCATCACTTGAGAACCCTGATCGGGGTTTACTGATAGGAGGAGGAAGTTGAGGCAAAGGAAACAACACAAAACTTAAAGCCAATTGTTTTAAAACTGCAAAGTCTGTGGGAATGGGAGTTCATACTTGTTTTCCCATTATAGCCTGTTCCTTGCATGCTCCCCTCAATGCCCTTCCTCAGGAGGTGATATGTTTATATATACTTCACGAGGCAAAGGATTTTAATATTTATTCTGAGAGAATTCTACCAAACAGATCAAAAATTGAACCTCTAAATTCAAGATATCACACATGCATGGGAATAAAGAATAAATTTCTCACACTGGAGGAAAGACTGCAACTTGCAACTCACAGCCACTTTTTCTCGGCATTTTGTTAGCAATTTCCTGGTAGCAGTTCTCAGCGAGGTGTTACCTGGAATTCTGCCAAATCAGTCTTACGCAATTTGTTACAATGACTGTAGGTCACAATCTTTAACTGTTGGCAGCTGTTCTGGGCTTGCCCTCACTTGAGGAGCTCCAGTTAATCCAGTTTGGTACAATTCTTTTCTGCTTAGTTCTCAAAGATCCTCTTATACACTCTCTGAACCAGAAAAGTTAGTGAGCATGAGCTCACCCAAACCAGCCCTCACAGTGCTGAGAGCATTGATTTCCAAGAGCTGAAGGAATCTTTCGAGAGCTCTTCACATATCTCTTTCCAGTCTCAAAAGAATTTTCAATGGATCTGTGAAAATAAAAGGAATGTAACAGATACCAACATACTGTCAAGCCTTAGCTGACCTGCTTCTGTAACTGCATATATTAGTCCATTTGTGCTGTGTGCTCAGTCGCTTTGGTTGTGTCCAGCTCTTTGCTGCCCCATGGACTGCAGCCCGCCAGGCTTCTCTGTCCCTGGGATTCTCCAGGCAAGAATACTGGAATGGGTTTCCATCTCCTGCTCCAGGCGATCTTTCCGACCCAGGGATCGAACCTGCGTGTCCTGCTGCTCCTGCACTGCAGGTGGAAGTTTTACTGCTGGGCCACCGGGGAAGCCATTATCTGCTTGGGGTGCTATAATTGTATATCATAGACTGAGTGGCTCAAACCACAGACACTTATTTCTCATGCTTCTGGAGGCTAGGATGTCCAAGATCAAGGTTCCAACTGATTCTGTTCCTGGTAAAAAGCCTCATCCAGGCTTGCAGAGGCTGTCTTCTCACTGTGTGTTTACAGTATCCGGTAGACCAAGAGCTCTGACATCTCCTCCTCTTCTTACAGAAGTCGCTAATCCCATCGTGAGAGCCCTACCCTCATGACTTTATCTAAACCTAAATATCTTCTAAAGGATCCATCTGCACATACCATCACATTGGGGCTCGTGTTTTGCCACATGAACTTTGAGGAAAACACAAACATTCAGTCCATGACATTGTATGAGTAGAAGAAAATAAATCCTGGAAGGAGCCTGGTTGAAAGCTGGATAAAATAACTTGACCAAAGAGGACCTGTCATCTGGGAAGGTAACCACCCTACGCACTTAGGGTTTCAAGAAGTTCAAGAGCAGTGGAATATTTTGTTGCTCCTGGCTAAGAAGGTGTTGGGAGTTTCCCCGACATCCAGGATATTCCAAGGCCCAGTGACAAAGTACGGCTTTTACTGTGGAAGCTGTTCTTGTGATTTAATGCCCTGGGGAAGCTTGGCCCATGAGGCATCTTTTAGAGTTGTGTCTGCCCATGTTTCAGAAGTGGAGGGCCAGAACAGGATCCTTGTCCTAGTCATCTGGGGCTTCTGGCTCTCTCTTCTGTTCAATGGACCAGTCCACTGACATGAGTTGTTGTTCAATTGCTCAGTTGTGTCCAACTCTTTGCAACCCCATGGACTGCAGCAGGTCAGCCTTCCCTGTCCTTCATCATCTCCTACAGTTTGCTCAAACTCATGTTCATTGATACCATCCAACCATCTCATCAGATTCCTATAGTCTCCATTTGCCTCACCCTTTGGGGATGAACTCAGTCTTCTGGCTGTAATGGTGCCTTTCCCTCCGGCCTCCTTGCTCCTCAGAGGATGCCCCTTTAAGCTCCGACTAATTTCATGGTCATTACCCAGACTATAAGTGGAGATTAAGAACAGCAGGAAAAAAAAATCCATCCATGAAGTTTCTGTCTTCCTGATTTAAGTGAAAGTGAAAGCTTTAGTCACTCAGTCATGTCCAACTCTTTGTGACCCCATAGACTGTAGCCCTCCAGGCTCCTCTGTCCATGGACTTCTCCAGCCAAGAATACTAAGTGGGTTGCCATCTTCTTCTCCAGGGGATCTTCCCAACCCAGGGATTGAACTCTAGTCTCCTGAATTGCAGGCAGATTCTTTAATGTCTGAGCCACCAGAGAAGTTAGAGGATGGTATGGCTGCACCCCAGGGAAGCTAAAGGGTGGTATGGTCACGCTGTGAAGATCAGTAGGTGGCAGGGGCAGAGAAAGAAGAAAGGCTTTCCTGACCGGTAATTGAACCTGGGCCATAGCAGTGAGAGTACTGAATCCTAACCAGTAGACCACCAGAGAGAGATTCACCTCCCAAAGGCCTCTCCTCCAAATTCCAACACATTAGTGCTGGTTTAAAAACAGGAGGGAAAGGGGCAGGGCACAACTTTTGATAGAACGACATAGCCCAAGGACCCAAAATAAACTGATTAGGATCAAATGGGTCCAAGATGGCAGACAAGTTGACTTTGACTAGACCCTGATCCTCAATCAGCAAACTAAATGAAACAATCAGAGGTGCCATGACAGTTCCAAGGCACCATCAAAAGACCAGAAAGTGAGCAGTGGCCCAGCTCCTGGAAATCTCCACCCCTTCTCCCACCCATCAGCCTATGAAATTTCAGTTCAGTTCAGTTGCTCAGTCATGTCTGACTCTTTGTGACTCCATGCACTGTAGCTTCCCTGTCCATCACCAATCACAGAGCCCATAAAAGCTAACCATGCCACATTTTCAAGGTCACCAGACTTGCCCTCTGCAATGGACCACACTGTTTGTGGAGTGTGCCTCTCTCAGAATCGGAATAAATCCACCTCTTACTTATCACTTTGTCTCTGAATTCTTTCTGTGATGAGACATCAAGAACCCGAGCTCCATCATGTCCTGAAACCAGGAACGGTGGGTTTTGTCTGAGTCCAAGTCCCAGCCCGAGGCAATGGTTTCAGTTTCAGTATATGAACTTGGGAAGGTGGCGGGGACACAAGCATTCATTCTATAGTGATGCTAATGGTGATGAATATACTTATTTGGGGAATTTATGGCCTGAATTTGTCCTTCTGGGGCCACGGGCCCTATGCAGTGCAGAAAAGGTCAGAGGTGGTCATAGAATAAGTTTCTTCCTGCCATGGCAAAGTCATCATCTGTTCCTCTTATGGAAGAGCCTGATAAAGATTTCTGAGAGCCTCGAATTACCCCAACTCATCTGGCACTCCTGGGAAGCCAAACTGTTCATATTTCCAACAGATTCCTTCTCCTCTGGGGGAAGAAAAAAAAACTAGTTTTCCTGCTAAAAATGAGTTTGGAGGTCCTTTTTCTACCATTATAGAACCCAATATGTTCAGTCCCTGCAGCTACAAACAGTTTATTTTGAAATCTGTTGTAGGATTATACTCTGCAGCAAAACTCACTCCAGCCTTTGGTTTCTCTTCACTTCCAGGCTTTCACGAAGAGAAAACAAAAAAACCCCAAAAAACTACCTTTAAATAGCGATATTATTGTTGCTCTTTTTGTTGATAGAAATAACAAGAACATCATGCAACAAGCAAAATATTTTTCACATTCACCTTCTTTGATATTCATGACAATTCTGTGAAGAAAGTAAAACAAATCCATCAGAAAACTCACTTTGTTTTCTCAGCATCTTCAAGTATTAAATCTTCATTTTCAGCTCTTTTCAATAATGTGCCATGTGGGACCATCAATGACATTTTGCTAAATCTTTCTGCTTTAGGACATTTGACCTTTGAATCTTTTTGTCTTTCCCATTCCCACTGAATTTGCCTTAATTAAAGCTGTCTTCCAACAGTCTCCAATAGGTCTTTTTAGCTCAGATCAAAACCAATTGTCACTCATGGCTCTCAAAATCCTGCTCAGCCTTCAATCTTATTTCCTCTTAGAGGTCTATCAAATTCCACCATCAGAATCAATGTCTCTGTTACAAACTCTCATTGTCCTTTACTTAAGGCTCTTCTCCTAATAATTTAAATCACAACTTCGTTGTCTACTTAACTGTTGACAAGCTCTTTCAGGACAAAGTTCTGATTTATTCAGGTGTGTAGTGCTCACCCCCTAGCCTAGACCTTCCTTTTGGTAGTACTTCACTCTTGAAAGAATGAAAAGAGGATGGCACTAAAGAGCTTTAAGACAGTCTATGAAATTTATTAACATCAGTTACTCTTATTGTATAATGCCCAGAACATTTTTTCAATGCTGGTTCTCAGCAAACAGTTTTTTTGTTTGTTTTGCACTAAGATAACTTTAACAGATCAAGTGACAGAAACTCTTTCTTGCCCGTCATTTCACATTGGCTCCTATGGAAATCTGCTTGTAAAATAAATATAGAATTCAAAAGGTCCCTGAACTTGAAAGAGATGTTTAGAAAGAAACAAGGAAGTTGAATCTGAATTGTGGACAATTTCATTCATGAACGTCCTCAAATTAAGCAAGCTGTGGTTAACTTGGAAAGTTCTCAAAGGTCAAACTTAGAATCAAGATTTGGAAACTGGGGTCAATGATAATAGGATAATGTAACTCCAATTAGTCAGGATAAAGAGAAATCTGTCTTTAAAACTGCGCATTAGAGAGCATAGGTTATTGTTATAAAGTTGTGTAGATGAAATTTTAAGAGGTGTTGACTTTAACAAAATCAAGTGAAGTATTACTTGATAATTGGCAAGGTATTACTTTATACTTGGTAGAGAAACTTATCAGGAAGACATCTTTAGGCTCTAATCTCTCCTCTGAACCTTACGATTATATGTCCAATTTACCTACTTGATACCTACAAGTGAATGCCTGAGAGACATCTTATATGTAACATGTGAAAGTGAAAGTTGCTCAGTTGTATCTGACTCTTTGTGACCCCATGGACTATACAATCCATGGAATTCTCTAGGCCAGGATACTGGAGTGGGTAGCCCTTCCCTTCTCCAGGGGATCTTCACAACCCAGGGATTGAACCCAGGTCTCCCGCATTGCAGGCTGATTCTTTACCAGCTGAGCCACAAAGGAAGCCCTATATTCCCCACAAGGGAAGCAAGCTCATTGTTAAATGCAAAAAAACACCCCTAAAAAGAGCATACACAGTGTCTTTCCTTTTGTATATGAAATAAGAGGAAAGAGCAAACGAAATAAGAATATATATGTTCTTTTATATATGCATACTTGCTCATTTTTTCAAAAATAAAGGAAAAAATAAATCAGCAATTTAAATGGTTAACTCTAGAAGTTCATGACAATGAAGTAGAAGGGCCTGGGATAGGAGTGAAATTTCTCTGATGATTTTGATTTTTGCACCATATAAATATTATATATTATCAAAATAAAACTGAATTAAGCATGGTGAAATAAGAGTAAACATTTAATATTACATTTTAAAAACTTACCTATATATCAAATTTGTAATGAAATCACATAGGAAAGATTAATCCAAATAATTCTGAACACCATGCTCTGGCTGTACATTTTACTGCTAATGATTTAAAGAAAAAAATAATTGGAAAAGAATCTCAAGCTTTATTAATTAGTTTTGTTGTGGCAATGGTTTTGATGGAATAATTATAAAGTTTTCTTTGTGTGTGCCGAGCTACTGAGTAAGTATATTAATGTTTTATGAACTGGGAGTCTCACTGTGATAAAAGACAGATATATACATGAGAATGATCAGTGCAGAGAATGCTGTTGGATTTGAATTCATGGTATCAGTATGAAGTAATAATTTTTAAAGTTATACAGATCCAAATATTATTATCCATTAATTACAAAGAAAAGAAGTTTCTTTTGAATAGAGGATTCTGGCAGAAAATACCTTAAACAAGTAATCAATTTAGTATCGAATCTGCTTGATGCTTTGCAATGAGAAGTATGCACCAACTTTGTAGTACTCTTGCCAAAAATTGTTAATATGAACCTAATCATGAGGAAATCATGGGACAAATGCAGAATGAGGGACATTCTCCAAAATAATTGTCTTGATTTAAAAAATGTCCGTATCAGGGGAGAATGAGGGAAGGGATAGCTAGGGGGTTTGGGATGGACATGTACACACTGCTATATTTAAAATGGATAACCAACAAGGTCCTACTGTATAGCACAGGGAAATTTGCTCAGTGTCACGTGGTAGCCTGGATGGGAGGGGAATTTGGGGGACAGTGGGTACATGTGTCTGTGTGGTTGAGTCTCTTTGCTGTCCACTTGAAACTATCACAAGGTTAATTGGTTATATCCCAAAAGGAACGGTAAAGTTTTTTTTTTTTTTAAAAGAAAGACAAGAATAAACAACTTTTTAAAAATACAGGGGAATGTTCTATATTAAGACACCAAAGAAATATGACAGTCAAAGGCAACGTGGGAAACTTGATTGGAAAACTGAGGCTACGAAAGTGTAAAAAACTCGGTCAAAGTCACAATATACTAAGAGGCAGAAAGAGGAGACCAAGCTGATTGTGTTCACCTCCAAAGCCTGGACACTCAACTTCTTGTCAATATTTACGGGTTTTCACAAGACCCCAACATTTAACTTGTTCAAAGCTGGGGAAGAAATAAACATCACTTTTTCAGAAGCTCTATTTTCACAATTCATCCTTCCATCTCCAACTGGTCACAAAACAACAGGTGTCTCAAATTTCAAAAAGCATGTTTGTCTTAGACCACAAAAGTGACAGCTGATTTACTCCATCCTAATGGGAAATTACAGATCAATAGAGGCACTCTTTATACCTAAAGATAGATCTGCAATATGGAGTCTCACTCTTGACCTCCAGGGCTCCAATCCTAGGCCCCTATCTTTTAGAGTCTAGGAAGGAAGTGAGTTAAAGTGAAGCAGAGAAGATAATAGCATAAGAAGTAGAACATTTAACAGGAACAAAATGTGTCTGTAACCCCTGTCTCCACATTTAGCTCAGCTACCATCCATCATTTGCCAAGGAAAGCATGAAAAGCATCATGTTTGTGTTGAAAGGAGGAAAATGTGAGTGGCATACTTGGTAGCAAGGCTTGGAAGTGGGAGGCAGTGAGGAGCTATATATTATACCTGGAACTCAGGCATACTGGTGCCAGCTTCAAAAATGGATTTGAGAATAAGAAAGAGCTAAAATTTTAACAGAATCTGGAGCCTTTTGAAGTGTGAATGAATGAAATGAGATGTGTGAACATGCACAGACCCGTCCTTCTGTTCATCCTAGGAAGCTCCCAGCCTGCAAATCCCCAGATACCCGCAGAGGAAGAGACCTTCCGAATGAGGACACACTCTGGGTTTCCCTGTAAGATCAGTGCAGGGCACTTAAGGATGTGTGGCAGCTTACTCTCTGGCCAGTTTTGGGTCTCTCAAGTGATGGGGCTTCCTTGGGTCCATGATGGAACAGCTTGTGCTGTCAGGGACATCTTTAGACCCTCACTGGCACCGTCACAGAGTGGATGTATCTGTGAAATGCACTTGGCTCGCTCTCTCTTCTTGATGTTTGCCTGTCGTTCTCAGCATTACTGAGGGAGCTCTGAAAAGCTGGAGCTGGCATCCTGGAAGCTTTTCCTGTGGGGGGCTTCGTTTGGACTAAATTTCCCTTTAGAATTTCATTTCCCAGGGGATGCAAATTGCAAGCCAAGTTGTTAGATGCAAAATCATCCCAGTTCTCCAAGATCTGAGCATTTTGAGTACTTCTGATGAGAACAAGTGCATGGAGTACAAATACAGCATATGGAGAACAAAGGCTCTGTGTGATCAGGAAATGGGAACATTCAATTCTTACATGTGCAGAGAGTGATCAAGATATTAATAATTGTGTTTCTTCACGAAATGCAACATCCTCAATTCTTGTTTCACATACCTCTCCTTTAATATAACATTTATATCTTAAGGCACTGAAGACAGTACTTTGAAATTTTGAATATGTTGTCCTGGAATTTCTCTCAAATAATTTCCTTTGTGCTCCAACTGTTTTCCTATTCAGATTTCTAACTACAGAAACACCAAGCCCTCCATTCACATTGTGCTTTCCTTAGAGATCATTGTGGAAACAGACCTTTGCCCTTAGTCCTAAGCATGTTAGTGATGAAGTTGGGACCAGACTTCCTAATTCTTGACTATTGGAATTATTCTCACACTGCCCCTTCTGCCTCGGAAGAGCTTTAATTCTCCCACTTCTCACATACACAGTACAAAGAGGCTTTCAGGAAGCTCCTGCCAGCTAAATGAAAACAGAAGTATCCAGGAGGTTGGACAAATTTCTAGTCCTCCTACCTCAGAACTCTAGTCTCCCTCCCTGGGGCAGAACTTCAGGCTGTCAGGCACCTCCTGGCGGAGTAGGACAGGAGAGGTTTACCAGAAGGCTGAGCGGTCCCAGCCTGAACTGAGTCAAGCAACCAGGACACATTATAGAATGGGCCACTCCACTCCCACATTTTTTGTTTGCTATTTAAACTCTAGATGATCATCAAGACACATCCTAACCATTAACACATGCATCAAGCGCACAAGTATCGTTTCTTTCCCCTTTCTCCTTGAGGTGAGATGAATGGAAAATGCATAGTTGGGTAATCAGGCAACTTCAGTAGTTCTAGTTCCAACTCCAGCTAAATAGCCCTGTGACTATGGGAGAAACTTTTCTTCTTTTATTTCATTATTTATTTTTAATTGAAGGATAATTTCTTTACAGTATTACAGTATTATTATTTACAGTATTATGTTGGTATTATTTACAGTATTATGTTGGTATTATTTACAGTATTATGTTGGTTTCTGCCAAATATGAATCAGTCCCTTCTTCTTGATTTATTCATTTGTAAAAACAAAGGGGGTTGAACTAAATATTTGGTTTTCAGAGCAGATATTTTTTGTAAAGTGAGAGCAACTTTTCTTCAAAAGCATGCTTACTACAAATGTCAATATATACATCTGGCACTGAGAAAGTGGCACTGTTATGGGGTTTTGGGGGATCCTGAGGCATTTCCTCATCTCCTCCACTAACCTTGAAAGGATTTTACAAAATCCCTGGGACATAAAGAAGAAAGTCTAAAATGTATGTACTGCGACTTCCCTAGTGGTCCAGTGGTTAAGCCTTTGCCTTTCAATGCAAGGGGTGCAGGTTCAACCCCCGGTTGGGGAGCTAAGATCACACGTGACTCACAGCCAAAAGGTGTGGTCACTCAGTGGTTTCTGATTCTTTGTGACCCCATGGACTGTAGCCAGCCAGACTCCTCTGTCCATGGGATGCTCCAGGCAAAAATACTGGAGTAGGTAGCAATTTCCTTCTCCAGAGGATCTTCCTGACCCAGGAATCAAACCTGGGTCTCCTGCATTGCAGGTGAATTCTTTACCATCTGAGCCACCAGGGAAGCCCATATGTACTAATTAGCTAGGGACTTTTCTACTGTATCATTCTCTGAGTAATATGCACATACATATGAACATGTACATACACGTGCTTGTATATAACATGCACACAGAGTTTGATGGGTCAGACATAAGAGGCAGTAGATAGAGGTTTACAGTCAGTCTAGGAGTGATTACGACTTGGACATGAGACACACTCATGGGGGTCTTGAACTGGTCTTGAACTCCCAGGTCTTGGGAGTTCACTTTGCGTGCTTCTAGAGACAGCCAGGCAGTGAACTGTCTGTAGAATTTGGTGACAGTCAGGTGCTCATTGGTCTGGAGTCCCATCAGGTTGTAGCAGGTGGCATCCCTGTGGTGGAGACCTCATGAGTGGGAGTCTAGGAACAAGGTCTTGGAGAAATTGATGAGGAAACAGGTTGAACACAGCTGGGGCTATTTAGGAGGTCCATGGTCATTAGATGTATTCAGTGTCCACTGAAACTACCCTAGGTCTCCTATATCCCAGATACATGTGTAATTTCCAAATAAGTTATACCATTTTTTACAATTAGAGACTGTAAAAGCAGCACATCTCTTCATTTCCTTTGGTTCTCCTGGATATCTCCATAACTGAATGCTTACCTGACAGACAGCCACTTAGCTCTCAACTGATATATTTTTCTCAAGATTTCATAGGATTTTTCTTTGCCCTAAAGAACGCGTAATCTTAATTCAGAGGTGGTTTCTAAAAAAATAAAGACAGTATTTGGGGTTAGACGTCTATTTTCTGAAAGCAAACATACTTAACTCTAAGAAGGAAAGCTTGCTGACTCTTAGACATTAGTATTTCCGGGGACTTCCTACCTCTCCGTGGAGAGGTCTGTAATCTCCCTTCTCTTGTCCAGAAAAGGAGAGGATTCGACTTTCATCCTATTTCTTAACTAAAATCCAAAGTCGCCTCAGGATTATTTCTTTCAGAACTTTGATATTAATCACACTTTGTAGTCTGCAGATGGACCATGGCATTCCTCTGATGAAACATTGATCGTTGGTATCACTCAGGTAAGTGAGATATTAGTCATGAGTGTCTAACACAGTGCCTGGCACCCATAAAAACAGCAACTAAACAAACCAACTGGCTTCAAGCCAATGACGGTCTTGGAGATTTGCTTCATTTAGGCTCCGGGTGAGTGAGTCAAAGTCGATTGCCTGCCAGGGATCAACTAGGTGGTGAGTTACCAGTGTGATTTGAATGGCTCTGACCTCCCAACAGCGATGCTGCCCAATGTGCCTGCTGTAGCCAGGGTTTTGGAGTGTCTGCCCTGGCATAGGGGTAGCGGTGTGTACCATTACTTTGGTATGCTCTCTCTGAATCCTTGTGAAGGTAGGAGGTTAATGAATGACTTCCTACTGGGATACTGTAGCACTAGGCTTCCATCAGTTACTGTAGAAGGACTGAGTGGGTTGGTATGAGTCAAGTGGGTTGAGTTGTTGAGGGGTGATGAATAAGATACATGGGCGAGTGCTGGATAAGGCAGAGGGCAAACTTGAATTCTCCTTGCTAATTCCTGGCCATTGCTTTGGCTCTTAGTCTTCATATTGCATGGAAGGAGCTGGCTGTGCTTCAAGTGTGTGTGTGTGTGTTTGTGTGTCTCTCAGTGGGGGAAGATAAGAAGAAAGGGCAGAGGTGACACCTAGCCTCAAATGGGGTGTAATTTAGGTGAGGAGACACAGGAGACAGCTGGTGTTATCTCTAAGCTTGCAGCCTGCTGTGGTTCATCTCTTGCCTGGTGTCAATTTTGGTTTGACCGTGGTACCAGCAGAATTTTTGGTGATAGAGGGTCATAATTTTATTTCACACTGTGAGGATTCCCTTTTAATAGAGAGATGGGTAGATGGGTATAGGTAAAGAAGAAAGTCTTATTTTCTGCATGGAAAAGATAAAGAATGTTGTATCCATGTGCTATTCCTTTTGAGAACAATAATGTGCAGTGATGCCTTACCCTACGGCGAAACACACACCAGCATGCTCCCTTCACCCCACCTTTCACATGAACTCCTGAAAAAGAGAAAGGTCAGTTCTCTGTCACAGCCTCTGGGAATCTACAGATATCATCATGCAGATAATAGCTGCATAAAATGGAGTTTTAAAGTCCCTCAGCATCAGAATGACCTTGGAACTGGGAGCTGGGAGCTCATAGAAATGCAAATCATCTTCCCAACCGTCCTGTATCGAAGGATGTTGCCCAGGAATCTGTGTTCTAAGAAAATCTTCAAAAGCTTCTTCTGTAAGATGAAGGCAGAGGAAACTGTTCTAAAACAGAGACAGCTGGCCAAGAATACAGCTGCCTCTTTTTGTTGATCAGTTCCTGCTATATAATTTTTAATCAAACCAATATTGTAAAGCAATCATCAGTCAATTAAAAATAAATAAATATAAAAAATCTAATTGCACTTAATGGGAATATTTGTCTCGTAACGGGAATATTTCATCCTTTTGTCTTTTAATGGGAATATTTAATCCTTTTGAAGTTAATGTAATAACTGATATATTTGTGTTTATATTAACTGCTACCTTACTATTACAGATTTTCTGTTATATCTACCTAGATTCCTTTTTATCCCCTTGTAATTCTTAATTTTTGGATGAATCAACTATGCTATGCAGTCCATTTTTCCTCTTCACAAAAACTTTTTAGTTGCATAGGCTTTGACTCTTCATTTAGTCTTTACACTAGAGATTACAACTTTATCCTTGACATATCAATGTCTAACAAAAATTAATATATTTATCACTTCTCCTATATAGAAAGTTTTATGACATTTAAACTCCAGTTGCTTCCTCCTGTTGTTCTTGCTGTTGTTTAGTCTCTCGGTCATGTCTGACTCTTTTGAGAACCCATGGTCTGTAGCCTGCCAGGCTTCTCTGTCTTCTTGGGATTTTCCAGGCAAGAAAACTGGAGTAGGTTGCCATTTCCTCCTCCAGGGGATTTTCCCAACCCTGGGATCAAACCTGCATCTCTGAATCTCGAGTCTCCTACACTGCAGGCAGATTCTTTACCACTGAGCCACTAAGGAAGTCCTTATTTCCTCTGACTTTTTGATTAGTATCCTCATGCACTTTAATTTTATGCATATTTAAAACTTTACAATATTATTGTTTGTTCAGCTAACATTTATTTATATTTGGCCAAATATTTGTCCTTTCCTTTGCTCATTATCCTTTTTGCATTTCCTCACATCAAAGTTGCAATGTTTTCCTTCTGTGTAAGCAATTCTTTAATATTTCCTTTATACAGAACTATTGTGACAAACTTTCTTGGTTTTTGTTTTTTTCTAGAAACTTACTTTTATTTATTTTGCATTTACTTCAGAAGTGTACCTCCACTGGTTATAGAATTTAAAATAAATCACTATTTTATACTAGCACTTTGAAGTTATCAGTACATTATATTCTGATTTCATGCTTCTGTTGAAAAGTCAGCTGTCAGTCTCATTGATACTCCTTTAAAAATAATATGTTTTATCTAGCTACTTTTAAGATACGCTATTTATTCTTTTTCTTTTGTCATGGTGACATAGGCTTTCCAGGTGGCTCAGAGGTAAAGAGTCCACCTGCAGTGCAGGTGACCTGGCTTGTATCCTTAGGTCAGGAAGATCCTCTGGAGAAAGAAATAGCAACCCAGCTCAGTCAGTATTCTTGCCTGGGAAGTCCCATGGAGATATATTTGCTGTTTAAACCATATTTTTGGCCTTGCCACTGCGGGATCTTAATTCCCTGACCAGGGATTGAACCCACGCCCTCAGCAGTGAAAATGCAGAATCCTAACCACCAAACTACCAAAGAATTCCCCATTTTAACCATTTTTAAGTGTACAGTTTATACAGTTCAGTGATATTAATGCATTCATGATGTTGTACATCTATCCCCACTATCTAGTTTGAAAACGTCTCCATTACCATTGTTATAGACTGAGTATTTGTTGAAAATTTGTAAGCTGAAACCCTTCCACACAATGTGATGGGATTAGAAGGTGAGGTCTTCAGAAGGTAATTTTAATCAGATGAAGTCATAGGGGTAGAATTCTCAGGGGTGGGGCTAATGCCTGTGTAACCGTCATGAGAGAGCTTGCTTCCTCCTTCGGCTCGCTCCCACGTGAGGAGACAATGCGAAGCTGACAGGATGCAACCTGGAAGAGACCTCCCACCAGAGTATGCTGACGGCTCAGACAGTAAAGGGTCCTCCTGCAATGTGGGAGACCTGGGTTCGATCCCTGAGTTGGGAAGATCCCCCAGAGGAAAGCATGGCCGCCCACTCCAGTCTTCTCGCCTGGAGAACCCCATGGGCAGGGGAGCCTGGTGGGCTACAGTCCATGTGGTCGCAAAGAGTCGGACACGACTGAGCAACTCATCTCAGCACGGCACCAGTCTTAAAGTACTTGCCTCCAGAACTGTGAGAAGTAAATTTCTATTTAAAAAATTACTTTATATTGGAATATGTCCTGACCTGTGCGTGTATGCCCAGTTGTGTCACCGTTCACCTCTTGTGTCTCCTGCATTGACAGGGGGATTCTTTACCAGCAGAGCCACCAGGAAAGCCCATTTTGGAGTATAATTGATTTACAATGTTTTGGTGACATTCTGCGTTCTATAAGCCAGCAAGTCTATGATATTTTCATTTTAGCAGCCTGAACTGACCAAGATAACTACAAACAAAACTCTGTACCCATCAAACAATAACTTTCCATTACACCCTCCCCCTCAGTCTCTGGTAACCTCTATGCTGCTTTCTGTCTCTATATTTTTGCCCATTCTAGATAATTCATATAGGTAGAGTCATACATTATTTATCCTTATAAGTACTTTAGTCATATAATATCTATCCTTTCACATAGCATAATGCTTTCAAAGTTTATACATGTTGTAGCATGTGTTAGAACTTGATTTCTTTTTATGACTGAATAATAATATTCCGTTGGATGGGTAGACCATGTTTTATTGGTCTAATTATCTGCTGATGAACATGGGTTGTTTTCATCCTTTAGCTATTGTGAATAATGTTGTAATAAATATCGGTGTACATGTTTGAGGCCCTGTTTTTCATTATTTTGTGTACATACCTAACAGGGAAATTGTTAAGTCATATGGTATTCTATGTTTAACTTCTTGAGAAACTGCCCAACTATTTTCCAAAATGGTGCACTATTATATACCCTCAGCTAGTAATACACAAGGGCTGCTGGCCTGAATTATGAGGTCATTGGTGTTTCTGTTCCTTAGCTTGTCTAAAGAAAGTGTTTTGACGGGATTTCCTTGTTTGCTAGGAGTACTTTTTTTTTAACATTGCCTTTTTCTTAATTAAGCATTTGTTGCATTGCTGTATTACTTCAAGTATTTTTCAGTTTTGAAACAGTTGGTTCTGGCGTTTCTGCTTGTTTTGATGGTTTTTTCAGGAATATGGGACCTTGGAGCTTCCTAATCCACTCTTTGGCTGACATCACTCCCAAGTAATACTTTTGTTTTTAACAATGTTGCTATAATGTGTCTTGGTATGGCTTTGTATGTATTTATTCTCTTTGGTATTAAAAAAAATTATTTATTTATTTGGCTACACCAGGTATTCATTGCAGTATGTGGCATCTTTGATCTTGGTTGCAGCATGTGGGATCTTTAGCTGCAACAGGCAAACTCTTAGTTACAGCATGTGGGATCTAGATCCCTGAACAGGGATTGAACCCTGGCCCTCTGCATTGGTAGCGTGTAGTCTTAGCCACTGGACCAACAGGGAAGTCTCAGTTCTCTTTGGTACTTATGATGTTTCTTGAATCTGTTCTCAATTCTTTTAATCAAGTTTTGAAAACACCACTTGTTGTTGTTGTTGTTTACTTGCTAAGTCGTGTCTGACTCTTTTGTGACCACATGGACTGTAGCCCTCCAGGCTCCTCTGTCCATGGGAATTCCCAGGTAAGAATACTGGATTGGGTTGCCATTTCCTTCTCCAGGGGATCTTCCTGACCCAGGGATAGAACCTACATCTTCTGCATCACCGGTGGATTCTTTACCACTGAGCCACCGGGGAAGCCCACTGAGCCAGTACACCTTCAAGTATTGTTTCTTTCTCATTATCACTCTCTCCTTGTCTCCTACATTTCATCAAGCTATATATTAAGCATTTTTCCTGTGCCCACATGTCTCTCATGGTCTGTATTAGTCCAAACTCTACAGAGTAACAGAACCAATGGAATATGTATAGGTACAGCGAAACACAGAGAACTGGTTCACGTGATTATGGAGTCTGGCAAGTCCAAAAGCTGCAGGGTAGGCCTGCAGGGCCAAGACTCCCAGAAAAGAGCACTGATGATACAATTCATGTCCAAGGACCATCAACAGGCAGAATGCATTCTTGCTTCGGGGAAGGTCAGTCTTTGTTCTACTGAGGCCTTCAACTGATTAAGTGATGCCCTCCCACGTTATAGAGGGCAAATTGCTTTACTCAAAGTCCTCTGATTTAGATATTAATCACACACACACACCCCCTCACAAAAACATCCAGGGTACTGACTGCTTAACCAAATATCTTGGCCTACCATAAAATTAACCATCACGTTTTCCTTTTAACATTTTCCATCCTATTTTGCTCTCTGTTAGCCTAGGTGGATTTCTTGCTGGCCTATTTTCCATCACTAATCCACTAGCTGCTGAGTCCCAACTGCTGTTAAATCCAGCCATTTATCTACTATTTAACTTCAAATATTATATTTTTTCTGCTCTATAATTTTCACTCGATTCTTTCTAAAATGCCAATAGAGAGCCAGAGACATAAAATTTTTTCCATCTCTGAATTATTTTTAAAGATAATATATTTACATTTGACTTTTTCTTTCTTAATTTTGTCACATTTAATTACATCTTTCAAAATCCAAGTATAATAACTTTGATAATTAAAATATTTGTGGGTCTGATTATATTACCTATTTTTTTAATCTTGGTTCTTTCCTTCAATATGGCCATAATTTTTGGTCGACTGATGGATATATGGAAAATTGTGGAGGCAGCCTCTTCCTTTGGGAGGGTTACCCTATCCTTTGGTATGTGGTCAGAAAGGAGGCAGATCACTTTGATTCAATTAGTAACTAAACTGACTGGAGGCTGGATTGAAGTTTCAAAAGCCACATCTATTTCTGGTTTGTTCCTCATCACTGATATAGTTCCCAGGAGCTCCAACCGAGAGCCTGGTGTGTTGGCTGGGGCCTCTCTTCCAAGTCAGGTTCTGAATTCCAATTTTTGTCTTTCAAACCGTGTGAGGCTCAAAACTCTGTTCCCATTTTTCTGTGACTTCCTGCTTAGCTTCTTGTCTTATACAGCTTAAGAATTTGGCACATACTTCTAGGAGAAAATGAGGTATCTCATTTACTGCCCTATGCTTCTCTTTTCTCCAGAATTCTGCTCCCTCAAGTCTTCGATGCTTTGGCAAACCAACCTCTCTTTCTTTTCCAATCTTTTTTTCTCCCTGTCCAGTCTGCAGACTTGCAATATTTTCATAAACTTTGTTTCTCTGCTTATTAGCCAAGATCGCTAGGTGTATTCTTAGCCTCTGATTTCAGGCCCCAAACTAGTTATTACCCCAAGTGGAAATTCTGTGTTTTTTGCTTGCAGAATATCAGCTCAGAGCTCTGTGGTCACCTTTTCTCTTCTCTCCTGGGTCTGGGCCCCTCAAATCCTAGTTGCCTCAGACACTTTCCAATGCTTTCAACCAGAGGGCTGTTGGGTTTTTCTTTACATTTCAGCTGACTTTTTGATTTGTTCTTACCAGAACAAGTGGTTTGGTGCAAGCTACTTCACTTTATCCAGAAGTAAAGATCTAACACAGGGGTTTGAAAATATCACTCAACATATCTTTGCTTGTCTTTTGGTCTGCTACTTGAAAAAAAAAAAAACCAGCATCTTGCCTTTCTATTCCTATGCAATAATTCACTCAAGGAAATTTGTAACCTGCTTGGTAAACATTAAAAATGATGTAAAAAAAAATCATTACCTTGAGATGTGCCTTAGAAACACTGAGATTTGGGGAAAACAATATCACAAATAAGATTATATATGTGATTAGTGTAGGCATCAGTTATCTTTGCAATAAAGACAATGTCTAGTCTGTTCTTATTTTAATACACTAAGCTTTCCTCAGCTTCTCTTGGGGAAATATTTTGCATCTAGACACTTGATATTGAGTCTGGATGTGTTTCAGGTCTGATTGCACCTAGACCAGCACCTGCAAATTCAAGATTTAGTTTTCATCACTCTTGTTTATAATTCCAACATTTCACTTCAGTAATTATTAAGGCAAATTATAGGTAGCTAGATTTTTCTGATGTTGAGCTGTCATTAAACTTTTTCATTTTTGCTTGCTAGCATCATTTTCCCTGAATTTCACTCTATGTGAGTCTGCACATTGTCCCGACATTGTCTGGTATTTTAGAAGAAAGTTTATTTCTTCTTTCTTAGACCCCTGCCTGTTTCATTACTCGTATCCCCAAGGAACCCTGGCAGTACCAAATACAGAAACAGAATGCAGGTTTTTTGACTTTTAGACCTGAACTCAAAATCAGAAAACCAAAAGGCCAGATCCCAGATGGATTGCTTTCTCTTTTATTCCTAGCATTAGGATAACCTCAGCAAGAAGTGACCTACTTTCTTATAAGCCATTACTCTTATATTTTGACCTGTCTACAAATATATTGCCCTCAGTCTCTGTGATTATTCTAAGCCTATAAATATGATCCTCCTAAAACCACCTCTCCTTTTTCTTTTACCTACTGACACAACATATGACGAACAACTATATTATATTGATTATATACCTGTATAGTGGTAAAAGCACTAAGTGCTCAGCCGTGTTGGACTCTTGATGGCCCCATGGCTTGTAGCCCACCAGGCTCCTCCGCCCGTGGAATTCTCCAGGCAAGAATACTGGAGTGGGTTGTCATATCCTCCTCCAGGGGGATCTTCCAGGTAAGTGGTAAAATGTTATAGGTGTTTATCATCATACAAATGAGAGAAAGTTGGCTCTTCGGTGAATGGAAACTGAAGGTAATTAATTCCCTTCATTTTATGCTTGGTCATTTCTATAGCAGCCAATGAAGTCATCCTGTTATTGCTAATTCTTTGCTTAATATACTTTACCCACCTGAAAGGGGCTCAGGCATTGTAATGTGATTTACAAGGATATCATAACATCATGGCAGCAACACGGTTAATTCGGAGAATTAAGTCTGGCCTCTGAAATCACAAAAAGGAGCCAAAATAAAGCAGCTAAAGGAAACAAAGAAAGGAGAAATAGTTTAGGAATTTTTCTCCAGCAATTAAAGCTGTAGGAAACATCCATGAAGTGACCATTTTGATGTAAAAAGTGGAGGTTGAGTTGTGAGCTGTAGATGAAGGAATATTTGAGGGGTTACTTTGGGGCTTCCCTGGTGGCTCAGATGGTAAAGAATCTGCCTGGGCAATGCAGGATATCTGGGTTCGATCCTTGGGTTGAGAAGATCCCCTGGAGAAGGGAATGGCAACCCACTCTTGCATTCTTGCCAGGAGAATTTCATGGTCATAGGAGCCTGGCCAGCTACAGTCCATGCTACTCCATGACTGGGGTTAAAAACACTAAGTACTCAGTCATCTCTAACTCTTAGCAGACATGACTGAGCAACCAATACGTTACCTTGACTGAGCAAGTGGATTTTGCATGGCACTAGAACACTGAATATTGCTTTGATGAAAAGGTTTTGTGGAAGCAGCAATAAAATTAAAACAATAGAGAAAAAAGAAAGAATGGGGGTGCTGGCTTAGCAAAAACAACGTAATTTTCTTACCTGATAGAAATGGTGAATTAACTGTAATTCTCAGTTGTGACATGTAAGTTCAGGTCATGAGTTCCTACTCTTTCAAGGTTCTCAGGAGGCCTCATTACAAAAGGAATTAATTACTGGCTGATGGAAGCCACACTAAAATTAAGGAAGAGTTTTATCAGTTTCCTCTTTGCTCATCCCAGAGAGGGAAGACAGTGGCCCTCTCTGTGTGTGCTCTGGGGAGACCCATACTTGGGATGGGGAAATCTACTGATGATCTAAAACTGGACCCACCAGTTACAAACCCATTTTATTTAACTCTTAACGTTGTCTTTGAACGTATTTCACACTCAAGAAACATGGGTAATAATGAATGAAATCACTGAAGTCCCTGATTAAGGAGTAATCTTTTACCATCTCTCACCTCTGTAAGTCAAGGCAACTTATTTGACTTTCCATCTGACTTTCCTCTGACTTTTACCATCTCTCACCTCTGTAAGTCTAGGCAACTTATTTGAACTTCCTTAGTTTTATCATCCAATGAAGAAAAAGAATAATCCCTTTAAGGGATTAAACGGGATAGTGAATGTCAGATGCTTGACACATAGTAGTTGCTCACTAAATGATAGGATTTTTATTAATGTAATTTTTTACAATTTCATAAATAAATGTAAATGCTGAGTTGGCCTGGTGTCTCTAATGGTAAAGAATCTGCCTGCAATGCAGGAGACCTGAGTTTGATCCCTGGGTTGGGAAGATCCCCTGGAGAATGAAATGGCAACCCACTCCAGTATGCTTGCTTGGAAAATCCCAAAGATAGAGGAGTCTAGTGGGCTACAGTTCATGGGCTTGCAAAGAGCCAGACATGACTGAATGACTAACACATCCATACAGAGTTAGCCAAAAATTTCATTAAGGTTTTTCTGTAAGATGTTATGGGAAAACCCAGACAAACTTTTTTGCTAACCCAATAGAAAGAGGAAACACAAAATTGCTTTTCAAGATTATATTCAAGGGTAGATGGGGAGAGGAAAAAAAAATCACTTTTTCAGTATTTGAGAGGGGATATGAAAGGAAACACCGATGGAAAGCATCAGTTACCTTGTCACTTGCTGAAAGGCTCTTGGCCAAATCTGGCAAAGCGTCATTTCATATTGGAAGGGCACTAAGTCATGGTTTCTCTACTCGAAGGGTTTGGTGATTAGACTTTTCACAGTTGCCAAATGCCATGATATAGGATGCTTAAGGGTCTACAGGCAAGTTCTTTAGACTCTATAGTGAGCTTAGATAATTGAAGATGCTCTGATGCTAGATGATCTCACACATTCTCAGTATCCCCTTATGTCTTTCAGACTTTAGGAAACAAAACATATAGCTCTGCAATTTACTTTGTAATCAAAGAAGACATTACTTCTTTACATTTATGTTAAAGGCTAACAGTTTGCATTGAAAATGATTTCAAGGGTTATTGTAGATCATCATATGTCTTACTTCATTGGTAGCAATATATCCCTACCTAGCTTGAATAGGAGAAGGAAATGGCAACCTACTCCAGTATTCTTGCCTAGAGAATCCCGTGGACAGAGGAGCCTAGTGGGCTGCTGTCCATGGGGTCACACAGAGTTGGACGCGACTGAAGCGACTTAGCAGCAGCAGCCTGAATAAGGTTGATCCTTTACAATTTTTCTTTTGTTCTCAAAATTTCTCTTGTCCAATTTGGAGAAGACTTTGACAATGATGTTAACTTTCTTATAGCTGCTTTAAGAGTTGCTTATTGATAGGTAACTGCCAGTTGAGTCATTTGCTAATATTTAGTCTAACAAAACTCTGAGAAGACAAGGACTTTGAGCCACCTGTTTTTTTTTCAGCTCCTGTTTATTTTCTGTGACTGCCATAACAAATTACCACAAACTATGGTTTTAAGCAGACTTCTTAAGTAGAGGTATGCAGATGACACCACCCTTATGGCAGAAAGTAAAGAACTAAAGAGCCTCTTGATGAAAGTGAAAAAGGAGAGTGAGGAAGTTGGCTTACAGCTCAACATTCAGAAAACTAACATTATGGTAACCAGTCCCATCACCTCATGGCAAATAGATGGGAAACAATGGAAACAGTGGCAGACTACTTTTTGGGCTCCAAAATCACTGCAGATGGTGACTGCAGCCATGAAATTAAAAGACACTTACCCCTTGGAAGGAAAGATATGACCAACCTAAACAGCATATTAAAAAGCAGAGACATTACTTTGTCAACAAAGGTCCGCCTAGTCAAGGCTATGGTTACCCCAATAGTCATGTATGGATGTGAGAGTTGGACTATAAAGAAAGCTGAATGCCGAAGAATTGATGCTTTTGAACTGTGGTGTTGGAGAAGACTCTTGAGAGTCCCTTGGACTGCAAGGAGATCCAACCAGTCCATTCTAAAAGAGATCAGTCCTGGGTGTTCATTGGAAGGACTGATGTTGAAGCTGAAACTCCAATACTTTGGCCACCTGATGCGAAAAGCTTACTCATTTGAAAAGACCCTGATACTGGGAAAGATTGAAGGCAGGAGGAGAAGGGGACAACAGAGGATGAGATGCTTGGATGGCATCACCGACTCGATGGACATGAGTTTGGGTAAACTCTGGGAGGTGGTGATCGACAGGGAGGCCTGGCGTGCTGCGGTCCATGGGGTTTCAAAGTGTTGGACACAACTGAGTGAAGTGAACTGAACCGAGAGAATCCACTCGCCAATGCAAGAGACATAGGACAAGCGGGTTCAATCCTGGTTCAGGAAGATTCCTTGGAGTGGGAAATGGCAACCTATTTCAGTATTCTTGCCTGGAAAATTCTAGGAATAGAAGAACCTGGAGTGCTACAGTCCATGGGATCACAGAGTCTGACAGGACTGAGCACTCAGGCTTGTGTCCTGAAACAGCACCAATTACTTTCTTACAGTTGTGAAGGTCTGAAGTCCAACACACATCTTCCCGTGGTGAAACTGATGTATCTGCAGGGCCATGTTTCTTCTGGAGGCTTTAGGGGAGAAGCCATTGCCTTGCCTTTTCCAGCTTGTGGAGATGGCCCAAATTCCTTGGCTTGTAGCTGCTTTCTCTGTCTTCAAAGCGAGCAATGTCTCATCTCTGTTACCCTCTCTCTGCTCGTGACTGGGGAGGGTTCTCTGACTTTAAGGACCCATGTGAATAGATCAAACACGCTTGCATAATTCAGGATAGCTTTCTCCACCTCAAGATCCATACCTTAATCACAACTGCAAAGTTCTCCACGCCAGGTAAGGGCACATATTCACAGGTATCAGGGACTAGAATGTGAACATCTTCAGCGGAGAGGCAATTATTATTCTGTCTACATTGAAACAAAGAAAAATACCATTGTTATTCTGACAAAAATTGTACGTGAGTCTTCTGAATGTTGTCTGATCCTAGGTCCCATGTAGATCAGTCTCCCACTGGAGGGGAGTTTGGAGGTGGCTTGTTAGAATCCTACAGTAAGCAGGTCCCTGATGGAATACTGTGGACAGAGAGAGCTTACCTTTTTGTGTCGTACCTTCCTATTACCTGGCATGAAATGGGCTCTCCTTCACACCCAGGACGTTATCAAGGACACAAAATCGCTCCTAATGTTCTCCTTTCCCTGGGCAAGGTCTGGAGAATGGAGTTTTACCTACAAAGTCCCTGGACAGTCTGGGTAGGCAAGGGAGTTCAAGCTACCTCAGAAAGGGCTCTCTTCAGAGACATGAATTTGCGAGAATGGATGAATATCTTGTGTCTGGCAATCGGAGCATGATGATACCAGAAACAGGACACTGTAGCTCTAATTGGATTAAAGAACTTGTAGGCAGCTGCGGAAGCTCCAGAGAGGGTCAGAGACGGAAAACACCCCAGGCCAGGCAGTGTGGCCCTGTATGGTGGTGCCAGGATGGCTGCAGCTCTCTAGCAGAGGATGGCATCGTGGATCCTTCTCCTCTGAGCTGGAGAGGCCGACAGTGGTCTTCTGGGCCCAGAGGTGATTATTCTCTTCACAGAAAGTAAAACGGGTGCTGTATTTCAGGATTTGTCCCGTATTTGTTCCTCCCCTCTCTCTCTCTCTCTCTCTCTCACACGCACACACACACACACACACACACCTTCTCACGCGGTAGATGAGGAAGCCGAAGAGCAGAGACAGAGTTCAGAGTAAGAAAAGGGGATCTTGAAGGGTGATGGGCTTTCTGGAGTGGTTTAGGACGAGTTCATGGCCCTTCTCCCTCCAACCACTTTCTGTAACAGAGAACATTTCCAGGAGCTCGTGGAGTTCGGACAGAGCTTTGGGGGAGGGGGCAGAACTGTAATGACAATGATGAAGATGCTATGATTGAAAACCGAGCATGGGGGTAGGGAGGGAGAATCAAGAGAGAAGGGGATATGGAGACTTACAGCTGATTCCCGTTGTTGTATAGCAGAAACTAGCACAACAGTGTAAAACAACTACACCCCAATTGAAAAAAAAACAACAGAGCATGGGAAAGCAAAGCAGAAATTGCAAGCTCTCGTCTTGGAAAAGTAGAGACAGCTGCATCATCGGAGAGGGTCTTTACCAGTTGTTATTTTTTATGTTTACTGAAATTACAGGGGCTAACCATATGAACGGAGATATGAAGAAGCTGCTGATAGGCTGTAATATGAAGAGCTGTGACTGTTAAATGAACATTTGTTAAGAACAACCCTAAGGTGTTGGATGGTGTCTGAGCCATGGGGTCACAAAAGACCACAAGGGAATTGAAATAGAGAAGTTCATTATCCACAGATCCCGGAGGAGGTATGTGGCATGCCTCCAGGGGCCACAGAGAGACGTCAAGGCCAGGTGTGGGCAGGACCTGGGGCATATGCCTTTATTAGGGCCTAAGTGTGGAACGTTTTGAGGCTCCCAGGCTAAGGCCAGATTGGTCAATTCTATCTAAAAAGAACAGGGTTTTTGTCAGCTTCTTGGGGCTCTTGGCTAAGAAGAAGGCCCTGGGAGATGCAGGAGATGGTTTATCACAAGGACGGTTGGGGAAGTCATGTCAGGGTTTCATTTACTTGTGACCCTGAGGGCTATTGTCTAGGGCATATCAGTGGGAGGGGTTCAAGTTGTCAGTTCAAGACCCCTGCAGGCCACTTGACCATACAAAATGATGCCAAGGCAGCAATACTATGAAGTAGTTTAATTAAACTCTCAACATGAAGGCTATTGAAAGGGGATTGGATCAGAAAGACCACATCTTATGTCCTTGGGGAGATGAGTAATAACCAACATTCATTTATCACTGTCTTTGCTGTTGTCCTTACGGCAGTCCCAATTCACGGAGTAGCTGCATCATTCCAGCCCCTGTGGTGAAGTCCATAGGCTTTGCATTCAAACAGCCTGGACTCAAATTCCAGTACTGCCACTTATTAATAGTATGATGTTTAACATACAGATCTCACATTCCTCAGCTGAGAAATGGGAATAACATGAGGTCATTCTTGTAGAGTTGTTGTCATAATTAAATGAGGTGATGTGTTTAAAATGGTTGGTGTAATGCCTGGTTCTTCATACTCATAACGTTGGTCTCTATTTTTTGGTGTTATTTTGTAGGAAAATATTTTACAGATTCACTTTTATTAAGATGTTTTCAGGGCTTTCTTGGTGGGTCAGTGGTTAAAACTTCACCTTCCAATGAAGAGGTTGTGGGTTTGATACCTGGTCGGGGAGTTAAGATCCCACATGCCTTAGGGCCAAAAAAACAAAAAAGCATAAAACAGAAGCAATGTTATAATTCACTTCAGTTGTGTCTGACTCTATGCAACCTTATGAACTGTAGCCCACCAGGAATCCCTGTCCCTGGGATTATCCAGGCAAGAATACTGGAGTGGGTTGCCATGCCCTCCTCCAGGGGATCTTCCCAACCCAAGGACTGAACCTGCTTCTCTTACATCTCCTGCACTGGCAGGAGGGTTCTTTACCATTAGCGCCACCTGGGAAGCCCCAACAAATTCAATATAAACTTAAAAAATGGTCCACATCAAAAAAAGAAAAGATTTATCATATCATATATGAACATCTTGGGTAAATGGGTTTATCAGACCAGTTCTTACCCACCAGAGCTCTGATAACAAGGAATGTAATAGCAAAATTTGATGAAGGGTGAGAGAATGAAGCCAGACATCTTGGAATGTGAAGTCAAGTGGGCCTTAGAAAGCATCACTATGAACAAAGCTAGTGGAGGTGATAGAATTCCAGTTGAGCTATTTCAAATCCTGAAAGATGATGCTATGAAAGTGCTGCACTCAATATGCCAGCAAATTTGGAAAACTCAGCAGTGGCCACAGGGTTGCAAAAGGTCAGTTTTCACACCAATCCCAAAGAAAGGCAATGCCAAAGAACGCTCAAACTACTGCACAATTGCACTCATCTTACACACTAGTAAAGTAATGCTCAAAATTCTGCAAGCCAGGCTTCAGCAATAAGTGAACCGTGAACTTCCAGATGTTCAAGCTGGTTTTAGAAAAGGCAGAGGAACCAGAGATCAAATTGCCAAATTCCACTGGATCATCAAAAAAGCAAGAGAGTTCCAGAAAAACATCTATTTCTGCTTTATTGACTATGCCAAAGCCTTTAACTGTGTGGATCACAATAAACTGTGGAAAATTCTGAAAGAGACAGGAATACCAGACCACCTGACCTACCTCTTGAGAAACCTGTATGCAGGTCAGGAAGCAACAGTTAGAACTGGACATGGAACAACAGATTGGTTCCAAATAGGAAAAGGAGTACGTCAAGGCTGTATATTGTCACCCTGCTTATTTAACTTATATGCAGAGTACATCATGAGAAACGCTGGGCTGGAAGAAACACAAGCTGGAATCAAGATTGCCAGGAGAAATATCAATAACCTCAGATATGCAGATGACACCACCCTTACGGCAGAAAGTGAAGAGGAACTAAAGAGCCTCTTGATGAAAGTGAAAGAGGAGAGTGAAAAATTTGGCGTAAAGCTCAACATTCAAAAAACTAAGATCATGGCATCTGGTCCCATCACTTCATGGCAAATAGATGGGAAAACAGTGGAAACAGTGTCAGACTTTATTTTTGGGGGCTCCAAAATCACTGCAGATGGTGATTGCAGCCATGAAATTAAAAGACGCTTACTCTTTGGAAGGAAAGTTATAACCAACCTAGACCAGCATATTAAAATGCAGAGACATTACTTTGCCAACAAAGGTCTGTCTAGTCAACGCTATGGTTTTTCCAGTGGTCATGTATGGATGTGAGAGTTGGACTGTGAAGAAAGCTGAGCGCCGAAGAATTGATGCTTTTAAACTGTGGTGTTGGAGAAGACTCTTGAGAGTCCCTTGGACTGCAAGGAGATCCAAGGAGTCCATCCTAAAGGAGATCAGTCCTGGGTGTTCATTGGAAGGACTGATGCTGAAACTGAAACTCCAATACTTTGGCCACCTCATGTGAAGAGTTGACTCATTGGAAAAGACCCTGATGCTGGGAGGGATTGGGGGCAGGACAGAAGGGGACGACAGAGGAGGAGATGCTTGGATGGCGTCACTGACTAAATGGACATGAGTTTGAGTAAATTCCGGGAGTTGGTGATGGACAGGGAGGCCTGGCGTGCTGCAATTCATGGGGTTGCAAAGACTCGGACATGACTGAGCGACTGAACTGAACTGAACTGAAGAGAATGAAGAATGAAGAAACAATGCAAGAAAGATGGAAGAAACAATGGAAACAGTGGAACAATGGAAACAAATGAAAAAACAATGGAAACAGTGACAGTCTTTTTTTTTTTTTTTTTGGCTCCAAAATCACTGAAGATGGTGACTGCGGCCATGAAATTAAAAGATGTTTGCTCCTTGGAAGAAAAGCTATAATAAACCTAGACAGCATATTAAAAAGCAGAGACAAAGGTCTGTCCAGTCAAAGCTGTGGTTTTCCCAGTAGTCATGACTGGATGTGAGAGTTGGACTCTAAATAAAGCTGAGCACAGAAGAATTGATGCTTTTGAACTGTGGAGTTGGAGAAGATTCTTGAGAGTCCCTTGGACTGTAAGGAGATCAAACCAGTCCATCCCAAAGGAAATCAGTCCTGAATATTCATTGGAAGGACTGATGCTAAAGTACTCCAATACTTTGGCCACTTGATGCAAAGAACTGACTCACTGGCAAAGACACTGATGCTGGAAAAGACTGAAGGCAAGAGGAGAAGGGGACGACAGAGGATGAGATGGTTAGATGGCATGACTGACTTGATGGACATGAGTTTGAGCAAGATTTGGGAGTTGGTGATGGACAGAGAAGCCTGGTGTGCTACAGTTCGTGGGGTCACAACTAGTCGGACATCACTGAGTGATTGAACTGAACTGAAGGGAATGAAGACACTGATCCCAAGTATGGATCACTGATCAGGAGTGCCCCATGATGGGCCTGGAGGGTCCTGGGGGCTGTACTATGAGGCACTGATTTTTTGTGGTAGAGAACACAGTCCATTTTCTTCTTCTGCCTAGGTTGAGCATATTAATCAAACCACAGAGACTGCAGTCTATAACTTAGCAATATAACAAAGCTGTTGAATCTAATTACATTTGCTTCTGAAATTTAAAAATCAAATATCTCAATTGAAGACTTCCATTAAATAGCTCTACAATGTCCGTCACTCCTCATCTAAAGTGAAAGCACAGGTAAGAAATTTCTAACGTCCCTTTTGTGTCTAACATTCCATGAGTCAAAGCGAGGACCAATGTTACATGTTTCTTTTTATAGGAATTTGCTTTGCCTGGGCAGAGCAGAACCATATGCCCCAAACATTGTGTAAGTCAGGTCAATTAAGAAGGATGGCTCCTTCAGCCCCAAGTTTGCTTCAGCAAATCTTTAGAGTCGGCTCTTTATTTATAACTCTGTGGAGGACCAAAACAAGCCTACATCTGACTAGGGCATGGAGAAGCAAAACACAGTTCAGATGCATTCCTAAATCATGAATTTTTCTCATTGACGTACATGGCATCTCAGACAGTGCAGCTGCATGGCATAGATTTTTAGGGCTTGATTACAAACAACCTCTGACAGACATCCCTGAGAGCATGATGAGGAAAGTTGTTCCTGTGACACCGTTGATCCTTCTCCTCTGCAGAACTGAGTCCAGTGATCTTAAGGGCAAATATCAGCACCAGTCTTGGCACCTAAGGAATAATATAGGTTCTTTAGAGATGGGTTGAAAATTAGGAACATTAACCATCAATTCTCTCATATTTTGGCTCTAGTAATTTTTTCTTAAAGGCAATCCTGAGCATGCCTCATTTCTATTTGTCAAGAAATGCTAAGACTTGAGGCCAGAACTTCAGTAGCATTTTAGGCATCATTGTGTGTGTTAGTTGCTCAGTCATGTCCAACTCTTTGCAACTCCATGGACTATAGCCCACCATGCTCCTCTGTCTATGGAATTCTCCAGGCAAGAATACTGAAGTTGGTAGCCGTTCCCTTTTGGGATCCCTGGGATCTTCCCAGGCCAGGGATAGAACCCGGGTCTCCTGCACTGCAGGCAGATTCTTTACCGTCTGAGCCACCAGGCATCATTAGAGCCTGTTTGTTTGAATGCTTGATGTCAGGCTGTCCCCTAACCTGGTGCTCCAATGCCCTCAGACTCTGTTCTTTCACTTCTGAAACCTTAAAAAATGGGCTCTACTCTCAGTGGGTCATATACTAACAGGTCTTAAAATTCATTCTCCTATCTTCCCACAACCCTCTCCACATTTTAGTTGTAAAGTTCTTTATACCCTGAGGACTAGGATATATGCTTCTAGATGGGCCTATAGTAATCTGTGCTTACACCTTTGGAACTACTCCAGTGTGTTAATTTCTCCCTCTATAGAATAAGCTCCTTGAAGAAAAGAATGGAAGCTGATTCTAATTGTAGAGAAACAAAATATGTTTGTGAAATGATTGAGTGATTACATCTCATCTCCAATATCAAATAAAGCACACGGAGGGATTTCCCTGGTGGGCCAGTGCTTTCCAGTGCAATGGACATGGGTTCTGTCCTTGGTCAGGGAACTAAGATCCCATATGCTGTGGGGCAACTAAGCCCATGAGTTGTAACTAGAGCAGCTCATCCATGGCAACTAAGACCCGACACAGCAAAATAAATAAATAAATATTTTTAAAATAAAAAATAAATAAAACAAAACACATGGAGATGTTCCAGCCATGGCCCATAGTGACTCTTACCCTTATCCTTATCCTTATCCAGAGTCTCAGTCATGGTGGCCAACACTCCCTCAATCCTCACAAAACTCCTCGGAGCAATCATAATTCATTGCTCTGCTTTGTATACATACTTTATGCAGCTGGTTTTTCTTTTTTAACTTCTTGCATATTATGTGCAGAATAACACATATATTTAGAAAGTCTGCAGCATGCATTTACACCCTTTTGTCAAGTGGCAATGTATAAGTAAATGATTGCAATTACTCCTCTGTAACAAAGTCATTTACCTGTTTAATGGGTGGTTAATTGTTGGTCCTTTATATTACGGTAGCCACATGATTTATATTCCAAACTGTGACTGCTTTGAGAGTGAAAGAGAGCACTATTAATAATTGCACAGGTCGACAGGGGTAAGCTTGGACTCTACAAGACATAGTGGGGCATATGGTCACCCTATTTATAGAAGAAGATGCTGCTGAACTAGCACCAACAAAGCATGCCCCTGGGACCGTCCTTCCCTAATTGTGACGTGTGCATGATGAGCCAGTTACATCTGTTTACCAGGATAGCCTTGTAGCTAATAGGATAGATGTGGGCAAGGTTGATTTGTGCCTGGATTTTAATTTATAAAGGTGAATGAGTGATGATGCAGAAAGGCTAATGCTACTGAAAGAAAATTTTTATTACTTACAGTTACTTCCAGGGAGGGACTTACAGTTTCCCAGAGAGGGTATGCCATGTCCTGCAGGGCCACGAGGGGAAGTACTAGGTTTTCTCAGGGGGTAGATGCAAGATCCCGGGGAAACCATTTACTGTGTTTTCTATGGGAAAGGAAAGGTGGGCAGGGGAAATGGCTTAAGACTGGCTAAGTTGCATGTTGTCGGTGGGCTCTGGGTTATATGGGTGGGCTCTCTAGTTGCTTGGGTGATTTGGGGCAGGAGAAATATTGGCTTGGTGTGTCAGTTAAAAGAGGTAGTTGGGGACTTCCCTGGTGTTCCAGTGGTTAAGAATCTGCCTGCCCATGCTGGGGACACAGGTTTGATCCCTGGTCCAGGAAGATTCCACACGTCTTGGGGCAACTTCTGAAGACTGCGTGACTAGAGCCCATTCTCTGCAACAAGTAACCACATTGAGAAGCCTGTGCACCACAACGAGAGTAGCCCTCACTTGCCACAGCTAGAGAAAGTCCACACACAGCAATGAAGACCCAACACAGACAAAAGTAAATACATAATTTATTTTTTAAGAAAGAGGTGGTTGGGGATTTGGACCCAGAATTGATTGGAGGGTTTGTGATACAGATTTTGTAAACAAGGGGAGATATACAGAACTCTGGCCATTAGTTTGGCCCTGTGATTAATGAATGCCAAATAACTAATGAATGACTCTGAGATACTCACTGCCTCAGTGGAAATTGAAACCTCAAACTTCATGTCATTAGTCTGAAGCTCTAATCCACATGATGAGCTGGCCTATTCTCAGTTTAGGAATAATGGCCGCTGAGGTGCCTGGTTGGGGGACAGAGACCTAAAGGGGAGCATTGAGGGTAGGTTGAAGGCACATCTTTAGAATCAAAGGTTTGAAGAGGACTTCTCTCTAGGTTTTGCGTGAAGATGTAAAAATTAAACATATTCTACTGCATTTCAAGGAAAACCAGAGCAGACTGGCTTTATTTGAGGAATGATGTGAAGTTCTTTTTTTATTTTTTTTTGATATCAGGGAGGGATTCACAGCTGAGGACAGGTGACCCAGATTCAGTTTGTCCAATGGTGTGGCAAGAAAGTGGGAGTACATTCAGGGAGGCCATGAAGCTGTCACTTCTTGAGCTCTCCTGTGACCCCAACCCAGAGGTCACAGGGAAGTTCACACGTTTATTTTACAGCTGAGGGCACTGAGAGGGGTTGAGGAAGTGTCCTGAGTCCTTCAGCTTAGATGCAGAGCTGATAAGAGAAGGCAGGTTTGTCCGACTTCCCCAGACTCAACTGGGAACTCCCCTCTGTGGGAAAAGCAGCAATACTTTCCATACAAGCCTGCTCTCTCCTGCTTTAAACCAGGGTGTAAAACCTGTGCCCTTGGAAAGGGTGGCCTTTCTTCCTGGAGATCCAGCCAGGAGCAGGATTTTGCTTATCTCTCAGCGTGTTGCCATTTATGGATTTAGGCAAAATAACAGAATTGCAAAGCTTCAGACTCCCAGACTTCTTTTTTTCCCCCCCTTTTCCTTCCACACTGAGCTTCCTGTTTCTATGGCAATGAATAGGATGTTTTGCACCAAGAAACACTTTAAATGCCACTGGGGGAAGGTAAGAACCCCACACAGCTCTCTGCAGAGCAGAAAGGTGAAATGAGATGCTAAGAAGAGCTGAGAAGCGGAAAAGCTGGAAGAGAGGTGGGAGGAGGGAGGAGGGAGCTAGAGAAGCATCTGCTGGGAAAGAAAAATAAAACCAAGGCAGCGGCGTGGCAGGCGAGAGTTGGGTCCCTCAGAGCCTCAGTCATTGGCACCAGATCATCCATGAGTGCTCGGAAATTCATGTGAAAACTTCATAAGGCCCACAGGGGTGGGGGGCGGTGGTCAGGCAGTCTTCGCCTGGAAGCAGTTGTGTGGCTGGGGCCAGGATCTGGGAGGCATCCCTAGACAAGCTCATTACAAAGGACCCTCTGAAAGGCGACTTCCTGTGTAAACTGTAAGGAGTGTGTGTTCTACTCTTCGCGACCCCATGGATTGTAACCCATCAGGCTCCTCTGTCCATGGAGTTTCCCAGGCAAGAATACTGGAGCAGGTTGCCATTTCCTCCTCCAGGGGCTCTTCCCCACCCAGGGATCGAACCCACATCTCCTGTGTCTCCTGCATTGGCAGGTGGGTTGTTTACCACTGAGCCACCCGGGAAGCCCAGCCTGTAAGGTAAAAAGGTTCATATATTCTACCCTGTGAATGCTCACTGGACACACACAGGCCGACACAAGGCCACTGGAAGCAACCTCTTCCACCTACAAGGCTAGACCCAGGATTTTGGTTCTAATCAGATGCCCCAGGATGGACTCTGGAAGGCTCTGCCATCTTCCTTTCTTTTATTGCCTTCTCTGATTGTTTGATTGTTTGGGTGGGGTTGTCTCACACTTGCTTATATGAAGGCAGTTATTTATAATAACACAAAATAAGAGGGATACAAAAGAGATCCTGGAAAATTAAAATGGCAGGAGGGAAGTTTCTTTCCCTCTTTCCCCTCTTTGACTTTCCCCAATCCATACACAAAAATATATGACCACAGCAGCATTCTAAGAAACACCTTAGAACAATTAAAATTTTCACCTGGTAGAGCTCTAAGTGGCATATCAAGTGGTTCTCACTTTTGGTTTTACTAATTCCTCCACTTGAGCCAAGCCAAATCCAATCCAACTCCATCCAACTTGAGGTTCCTGTTATATAAGGTTTTAAGAGCTATAAGCTGGAATTAAAGGCACAGTAACAGCAAGAGCCAATCAGAGGGAGCCTCAAAATAGCCCGGTCCCCGTGGAAGGCCAAGGCAGATGTATTTGTCCAGCTGCCTGATGGAGAAGGCCCCCAGGCCTCCCGCTCACTCACCAGAGGCCCGTAAAAGGCTCACCTACAGCTGCTCATGAAATTGGTTCCTTGTAAATGAAAGTCGACCAGAAGTCATAGGAGCCTATGGCAGCTGGACAGGGAGGGCCGGGGTGCCAAGCAGAGCAGGAAATGGCCAGGGGCCAGGGTAAACAACCGGGGGCGGGAACTGAGGTGAGTGTCTGTCCCAGGATAGCTCAGCGAGGGCCTGCTTTCCAAGGGTTTGGCCAGGGCCACCTGGTTTCAGTTCATCCGGGTATACCCTCATCGACTACAGGAGCCTCACATTTGCATGTCTGCTTTAAGAGAGACCCTCACAAGTACACATAATAAAATGTTAATTTATGCCTTCTGCTAGGGTTGGGATTGAGTGTGGCTTGATGCAAACTGCAAAATAGAACAAATCTGGAAATTTTGGCAGGCAGCAGAGGAGGGTGGAGAGAGCGCGCACGCCTCTGAGTTTGGAGGGGAGGCCGAGAGGAAGCTCTCTGGCCTCAAGCTCCCTGCAGACCCCAGCCGGGGCTTTCTCCAGCAGCTGGGCCGTTTCCCCAGCACAGCTGAGCAACGGCCTTTCTGTCTCAGGAGCCCCTGAGCCCTGCAATGCGATAGTGACCAGCCCTGGGCAAGGATCAGGGCCTTCATAAATACTGGGGGAATTGATGAATAACACTGGGAAGGTTCTGAAGATGAATGCTCCCTTCCATATTTTGGAAACTATCAGGTCTCGCTTAGCTCTTTAAGAACTCCACACCCATCTCCACCTTAGAGGAGAAAGCCAGCACACATGTGATGTTCTGAGTTATCCTAAAAAGCAGTCCCCCATGGATCTCCAAATGCTTCTGACCCTAGACCAGTACCCATTGCCTCAGGCCATCTTGTGTAAACAACTCTTGCCATTCCTCTGTGCCCAGACCACCCTATCCTGGTGCCAGCCCCATGGCTGACACGCCTATGTGTCCTAAATTCCTGTTCCTAGGAATAAGATAGAAATTTCTTCTATTTCTCTCTTTCCCCCCATGCTTATTAACATCCAGCTGATATAGTGCTCAATCCCTCAGTCATGTCTCTTTGCAACCCTTTGGACTGTAGTCCACCAGGCTCCTCTGTCCATGGGATTCTCCGGACAAGAATACTAGAGTGGGTTGCCATTTCCTCCTCCAGGGGATCTTCCCGACCCAGGGATTGAACCCATGTCTCCTGTGTCTCCTGCCTTTCAGGCAGATTCTTTACCCACTGAGCCGTCTGGGAAGCACAAGCTGAAATCAGTGCAGGATTAAAATACACCAGCAGAATTCTGACCGATCACTATAAATCTTTGGAGCTCCCTCCCAGGCCTGTGACACTATGTCTCCCTGGGGGACACCCCCCCTCTCCACAAAAGAGACCCTCAAATAACTGTTCACCAGGAGCCCTCAATTTCCACCAGAGATTGCACCAGAGTTTCAGGCTGGGTGATCATTTTCTTACTTTAAGCGATTTGGAATTAAAGAAAGCTAGTTAGCATGTAAGTCTGGCTCAGACACATATTTTGGAGCAATGGTGGTCATCTGCGGGGAGACTAGGAACAAGTCAGTCTTGGGAGAGGGGGAGAAAATGCAAATATACAAAGTAAAGCAGAGTCAAAAGAAGCCTGCTGACATGTCCTTCTGTTGGGTCCTAAAGATGACATTGCATTTTATAATAAATTCCTGTTGATTGATCAGTCTAACCCTACTGCTTTCTGATATATATTACCAAAAGATTTTAAAGACAGTGACAAGCTTCACCATAGACCTCTGTAACCCTAACTCACCCTACATTCTAACCCCATAATCTTACCATTTTCCATCAGGTCTTGACTCTAACAATTTGACCTACTCAAAGTCATGGTGCAATTCTCAGTTGCCTATGTTACCATGACAACGAACCTTTATCTAGCTCTCCATGAACCCTCTGCCCCTCCATTCCAAATGATTTTCCTCTGCCACTGCAAGGTGTGGCTTAGCTTGAGTCTCATCGTTTTTTCACACCTCTCTGAATCCATTCCTCTAGTTTCTTTCCTATTTCCACTGGGATTGCTCGCTAGACTTAGAATGGGTCTCACTCTCCCTGTGGCCATACAAATGCATCTAGACCGGATACTAGATGCTTTTGTTGTTGTTGTTCTTGGCAAATGCAATGGTTTCTTTGTGTTGATTTATGTTATGGAAACAAGTTATCGTGATGGAAAAATTGACTATAAATGGAGCACAGCACCTATAGGTACTTGGCTTTCATGCGCCTGGCATAGTATCTGGTCCCTGTTAATATTTGTATCTATGGTAATAGAAGAATTACCCAATTTAAAAATAAATCTAAACTCCTGAGGAAATGAATGAGCTAGATGGAATTGTTGCTTGTGTCCTGGGCTCACCCGGGGAGCCAGATTCTCCTCCAGCAGAGGAAGCCTTGAGGGGTCTCTGGCCTCAGGGAAGTTAACTGGGCAATTCCAGTGTTCTCCTAGGGGTAAATGGTAGAAGAGATTTGGGGATGAACACACAGTATATACATCATCTAACTTCTTTTTCTGTTTGATGTCAATAAACTACATCATGAAATGAAAGCCCATGTGATGGGAGGAAAGACCCATGAATTGCTGCTTAACTATCTAAAGAAAATATAACCAAGGAGCTGCTAAAGATGCCCTGTTTTTTTGCTCACGGACCCATCAGGTGAGTAGAAATGCTCTCTTCACACAGAGCATAGCTGAGGACAGAGTGTTTCAGAACCCAAGGGGCAGTGCCATGAGTGTGGCTCATACAATATTGCACAAGAAATTGATGATAAGAAAAGTGAGGAAGCTAGTTCTGAATTTCTAAATGTATGGAAAAGAAGCCTACTCTGTGTGACAGGCATGCCTCAGTCTACTATTGGTGATCCATCTGCATTTACTGTGTCTATTGAGTGCACTGTTTAGCCTTGGGTCTTTTTTTTTTTTTTTTTTTATGTTTCTTGCTTCATTATATTCTTTTTCTTCTATAAGAAATACTGTTTTGAAATATCTGCAGGAATTAGAAAAAAAAAAAAAGCCCATTTTTATTGTGAGATAGAGTTGTCTCCCTCACATGCAACATAAGGGATGGGAATAATTTTTTTAATGGCCACACATATGGAAAAGGTCTCTCATCACTTTACACTCTCTACTGGATTTCTCCGCTATTCCTTCTGGCTTCCTGTTGTTCCCTGCCAAAAAGATGTTTTCCTGTCATTCTTTGAAGCCATTTTAATTTTACTTTGGAGTGGGCTCTCACTTGTTGACGTGTGGGGTTGCACATGGACACAAACCATCACAATTTTTTATGTTTGATATAGAACTCTATTAGGAGTAAATACAGTTAAATAATTGTTTAAAGGATCCCACTAGGATGAAAACTTTGAGGAGGTGGGAAATCCATGAAAAGTGAAAGTGTGAGTCAGTTAGTTGTGTCCAGTTGTTTGCAGCCCCATGGACTGTAGCCTCTGTCCATGGAATTCTCCAGGCCAGAATACTGGAGTGGGTAGCCATTCCCTTCTCCAGGGGATCTTCCTAACCCGGGGATTAAACCTGGTTCTCCCACAAATGCAGGTAGATTCTTTATTGTCTGAGCCACAAGGGAAGCCTGGAAAACTCATATCACACTGATAATTTACAATCATTTCCAAAATGTATCTGTGAGTCTCTGGCTGCCAACACGCTGAGGGCACAGTGTACAATTAGAGATAAACATGAGCCTCAATAAATGAGCTCAACCAGAGACTTTCTAAAAGACCACTCCAGAGAGTATTGGGTTCCCCTGGAGAAAAGGGAAGGCCTCTGAAAAGAATGAAACATTAAATTTTCTAATTAGGTTTCAGATCAAAGGTTGAGTGAGTAGGGTAGCTTAGTAGGGACGACCAGAGTCGTCCCTGGGATTCTCATCCTCACACCACTTAGATGCTTTCTCTCTGGAAGTCTCTAACATGGCTAAATAAAAGAACAGAGTAGAGCAGGAGTTTTTAAAAGACCGTGGTCTTCTGAAACATTTGAAACCTGGGACTCTGAGGAGAGGAAGATGTGTGTCAGAAACCGTCAAGACTGCATATAAAACAAGAAACTCAGAAAAGAAAGTAGCAGTATGCGCTCTAGTCTTCTGACCTGTCCTGTGTTTAAAGCAGGGCTTCTCTTTTCTTCTGTGGGTCCCCAGTTCCGGGCAGGATGCCCCAGAAGGGCTGCGCCCTGTGGGGAGATCACGGCGTGCCTGTCCTGTGGTGAAGAGGACAGAGCAACCCGGCGGAGGACATGCCTGGTTTGTGAGGGAGGGGAGGTTTCCGGTAATTCTTTTCCTGCTTCCAAGTCATGACACTGGAAAACCAGTTCTGAAGAAAGGGGGCAGTAGCTGACACAAATCACTGTGGAGAAGATGGCCGAGAAGATTCCTAACCTCAGTCCTCATGCACCCCCTAGTGTAGGAGGAAGGGAAATTCCTTGATTATTGGGTTGAAGCTGAAAATCCATCAAGCCATTACCTCCTTTGATGAACAGGAGATGTTGAGGAGAAAGAAATGAGAAATAGATTAAAGACTAGTAATGAGTTAAATTCACAACTGCAACAATTGCAGGCCACAAATTAACAATCCGTTAAAAAAATCAAATACCTTTGATATACTCAGGACTCAAATGTGAAGAAAGTAGGCAGAGTCTCCATTGTTTAGATCAGCTTCTTAAACGTGTGTGTGTGTGTGTGTGTGTGTGTGTGTGTGTGTGTTAGTCATTCAGTCATATCTGACTCTTTGCGACCTCATGGATTGTAGCCCACCAGGCTCCTCTGTCCATGGAATTTTCCAGGCAGGAATACTGGAGTGGGTTGCCATTCCCTTCTCCAGGGGATCTTCCTGACCCAGGAATTGAATCTGGGTCTCTTGCATTGCAGGCAGTTTCTTTACTCAGAGCCACCAGGGAAGCACTCTCAAATGTTAATGTGCACACAGACCAGCCAAGGATCTTGTTAAAATATGTAGTTTTCATTCAGTAGCTCTGGATGGAGCCCTCGATTCTGCATCTTTAACAAGCTACAAGTGGTCCAGAGGATGCTGGTCCACTGACCACACTTTGATAGCATTTCAAGTAGCAGTCAGGGCTGGTTTGTGCCCTGGGATTGGACTGTTTGTTGTACAGTATTCTGAAGTTCCTAAAGCTTCTATTTCTACCAACTCTCTGACTAAACCTGTTGGAACAGGGCAATGATTCCCTCATTCATTTGGTGGGACTATAAATTTGTCAGCTCAGAGATAATTATTTTTTATTTTCTGAACTTAAAGAGTATTTACCAGACAGATTTTATTTTGGGGGGCTCCAAAATCACTGTGGACAGTGACTGCGGTCATGAAATTAAAAGACGCTTGCTCCTAGGAAGGGAGGGAGGAAGGGAGGGAGGGAGGGAGGAAGGAAGGAAGGGAGGAAGGAAGGAAGGAAGGAAGGAAGGAAGTTAGTTCAGGCACTCAGTCATGCCCGACTCTTTGCAACCCCTTGGACTGCAGCACACCAGGCATCCCTGTCCACACCAACTCCCAGAGCTTGTTCAAATTCATGTCCGTCAAGTCAGTGATGCCATCCAACCAACTCATCCTCTGTTGTCCCTGTCCCTGTTTCCTCCTGCCTTCAATCTTTCCCAGCATCAGTCTTTTCCAGTGAGTCAATTCTTCACATCAGGTGGCCAAAGAATTGGAGCTTCAGCTTCATCATCAGTCCTTCCAATGAATATTCAGGACTAATTTCCTTTAGGATTGACTGGTTTGATAATCGTTGATATTCAAGGGACTCTCAAGAGTCTTCTCTAGCACCACAGTTCAAAATCATCAATTCTTTGGTGTTCAGCCTTCTTTATGGTCCAATTCTCACATCCATACATTACTACTGGAAAAACCACAGCTCTGACTTTGTAGACCTTTGTCAGCAAAGTAATGTCTCTGCTTTTTAATATGCTGTCTAGGTTTGTCATAGCTTTTCTTCCAAGAAGCAAGCATCTTTTAATTTCATGGCTTCAGTCACCATCTGCAGTGATTTTGGAGCCCCCCAAACATAAAGTCTCTCACTGTTTCCATTTTTTTTCCATCAATTTGCCATGAAGTGATGGGATCAGATGCCATGATCTTAGTTTTCTGAATGTTGAGTTTTAAGCCAGCTTTTTCACTCTCCTCTTTCACTTTCATCAAGATGCTCCTTGGAAGGAAAGTTATGACAAATCTAGAGTATAGTGAACAGGGAAGCCTGGCTTGCTGCAGTCCATGGGGTCACAAACAGACATGACTTAGCAACTGAACAACAACAAATCTGCATTTAACAATTTGTGATGCTGGATTATTAATGACATATTACCTTGTGATCTCCTGATTCATGAATTTTCCTCAAGTAAGTTTTCTGCTCCTAGGAATAAGAAGTGTCTTATATCATTCTGTTTCTTCCATGCATAGTGAGGGCCTAGAAGAGACAATGACAAAGTTGGTGGATGCCTACTGTTATCTTTGATTTGAAAAAATTTCAGATCTCTTTCCTAAGAGTGGATTTTGATTCTGAGGTCCAGAGAAAGAAAGGGTTGAGAAGATACCAGGTCCCTGTAAGAGGTGAACAGAAGATGCTAGGGGAAATTTGAAACTTTTCTTGCAATCAGATAAATATATCCTAGCCCTCAAAACTTTACCTATGGCTTTCCTTAGAGTTAGGTGTCTTGTTTTGAATTCTATTTAGGTTTGTACTTAAGATGACTCTATATAAAAACGTTCAGACATCCTGCTGCTGCTGCTGCTGCTAAATCGCTTCAGTCGTGTCTGATTCTGTGCAACCCCATAGACGGCAGCCCACCAGGCTCCCCCATCCCTGGGATTCTCCGGGAAAGAACACTGGAGTGGGTTGCCATTTCCTCCTCCAATGCATGAAAGTAAAAAGTGAAAGTGAAGTCGCTCAGTCGTGTCCGACTCTTAGTGACCCCATGGACTGCAGCCTACCAGGCTCCTCCGTCCTTGGGATTTTCCAGGCAAGAGTACTGGAGTGGGTTGCCTTCGCCTTCTCCATAGACATCCTGAGCAGAGGAAATAAAAAGTAGATTTGATAACAGTACACATGACATGATTAAGGAAAAATACATGTGCTTTGAAGAAATACAGGGTGAAATTTTCAAGTCAGGAAGAAGATAAGGTATAAATAAGATAAATAACTATTTGTTTTCATTGTGAAAGACCACAGAAAGTTTACAATACCACAGACTTGAGTGCAAGCCATACTCTCATGCTTGAGAAATAAATAGATTAGGTGACTTCACATACCTTTGGACTGAATGTTGTCAAGACAGAAATGTCTCACATCTTCTAGAGCAGACCATGCTGAAATGGACAACAAGAAAAGATGTGAGTTCCTGGCAATCACTTACCTGCACTTTTTGCCTAAAAGTTTTTTAATCCCTCCTGGATGGGCTAGAAAAGATGACTTTTGAGTTCTCTGACAAACTGAGAGTTTGTGATTTTTTGAAATAATTAATACCTGTTACTAATAACTATATAGTATATATTAATACTTATAATAATTACTCATAAACATTTTGTATGATAGACTTTCAGAATGCAAAGGCAGTCTAGAAGCTGATAGAGAGAATAGATATCTTCTTTTTTATCAGAGGAGCTCTCCTTCCACATCCCGGAGAGTTACAACATTTAGTAGGTTCTGCTCAAACACTTCCAGCTAGAATGATCTGTGTGTGAAGACAATCATTTTTGTGGGATAGTATTTTTCTGTCACTAGAAAAATAGCTCATATTTACCATAATAATTTTATAAAGCAGAGAAAAGCACAAAATAAAAATTAAAAATATCTATAATATTCAATACTAACACTCAGAGATAACCACTATTAACCTTTTGATGTATATGCCCAGGTGTGTGTGTGTGTGTGTGTGTGTGTGTGTGTGTGTGTATGCGTATAGTTTTATTTTGAAAAAAATCATACTACCCATATTTTAGAACCAGCTTTAACCATCCTTTGTCATTAGTATTTTTCCATAACATCACTTTCAAAGGCTGAATAACCACATTTAGGCTTTTAAAATAGCTATAATTACTAAAGTTTTTTCCTTCTATCAAGTCAAAACTTACCTCTTTATAATTTACATGTATTTGTCCTTTCTCTGCCCTCCAGACCTACATGCAATAAAAAGTGTCATTCTACTTTTTCAGGCCAACACTTCAAATATGTGAAGACTGCCTTCAGATCTCCCTGAGTCTTATTTTTGGGTTTTAATCAGCCTCAGGTTTTCAAGCCTCTTTCATGGCTCTCAGGTTCCACTATCCTGAAAGCTCTCCTCTGGGTTCATTTCAGTTTGCCATTTTCCCCCCAAAATTGGATAAAATATTTCAGGGAAGTTTAGAAGAGAACCATCACCTCTTTTTTGGTGGAATTTGGAATATATTTATGTAGCCAGTATCCTGCTTAATTTCTGCAGTCTAGCCTTGTTGTTGACCTGCTGAGACTTCCATGTCTTGCTCTTACACCTGCTGCTCTTGAGTTCCCAGCATCTCCACCACCACCCTGTTACATCTCCTGATCCTGCACTCAGATGGCTCTGAACCTGAATGCATGACCTTTTGTATATTCTTTCATTAACCCAGCGCATATTCATTGAACACTTGCTACGTGCAGGGAACTGCTGGGGGCACCAGGGATATGACGGTGTTCTTTGCTTGTCAACAGACTTAACAATCTATAATAAAAAAAGGGACAGAGCAAGATGCCACAGAAGCTGATAGCAGTCCTTATGTGGTTAAGGCTTGGGTAAGACCTTAATGAAGAAATGTGATTTAGCTGAAGACCTGAGAGTCTGTCCATTGTCCCAGCCCCATGAAATCATTCTGGGTCTCTAATTTTTTTCTTTCAGTGAGTCATAGAAATGGCACTTACAGTATCATATGAACTGTCATAGAAATGGTGAGCACAACAGAGCCCAGGACAGGTCTTTGTGACACCACAGACCTTTCCCCAAACTTTTCCAGATCCACCTAGTTGTGTTTTGCATTAAGAAACTTTTTCCTATATGCGAAAAGAATGTAAAAAATAAAAAAGAGTGGATATCTATACATGTGTAACTGATTCACTTTGCTGTACCTGAAACTAACATCACACTGTAAACCAACTATACTTCAACAAAGATTTAAAAAACATAACATACGGAATCTAGAAAAATGGTATAGATAAGCTTATTTGCAAAGCAGAAATAGAGACACAAACATAGAGAACAAGGAAGCCAGCAAGGCGAAAGGGAGGCTGGAATGAATTGGGATGTTGCAATTGACATACAAATATGCTGTAAAATTGATATACAGCACTATGCTGTGCTGTACTTAAGTCTCTCAGTTGTGTCCGACTCTTTGCAAAACCAAGGACCACAGCCCGCCAGGCTCCTCTGTCCATGGGGATTCTCCAGGCAAGAATACTGGAGTGGGTTGCCATGCCCTCCTCCAGGGGATCTTCCCAACCCAGAGATCGAACCAGGTCTCCTACTTTGCAGGCTGATTCTTTTTTTTAATTTTTTTCATTTTTATTTTATTTTATTTTATTTTTTTACATTTATTTTTATTAGTTGGAGGCCAACCATTTCACAACATTGCAGTGGGTTTTGTCATACATTGACATGAATCAGCCATGGAGTTACATGTATTCCCCATCCCGATCCCCCCCTCCCTGCAGGCTGATTCTTGACCAACTGAACCACCTCCAAGAATATGGGAGTGGGTAGCCTATCCCTTCTTCAGGGGATCTTCCCGACCCAGGAATTGAACTGGAGTCTCCTGCATTGCAGGCAGATTCTTCACCAGCTGAGCTATCAGGGAAGCCCTAAGTATCAAATGGGCTTCTCAGGTGGTGGGAGTGTTTAAAGAATCCACTTGCCAACGCAGGAGACATCAGAGGAGCCTGAGAGCTACAGTCCATGAGGTTGCAAAGAGTTGGACATGTTTGAGCGACTGAGCACATCTGTGGAAAATGGATAACTAATGAGAACCTGCCGTATAGCACAGGGAACTCTACTTAACGCTCTGAGGTGACCTCAATGGGAGGGAAATCCAAAAAAAGAAGAAGGATATAAAAAGAGGATATATAAAAAAAAGAAGGGATATTTCTAAACATAGAGCTGATTTACTTTGCTATACAGCAGAAACTAACACAATATTGCAAAGCAATAAAATAAAATAAAAATCAATTTGAAAAAATAAAAGAAAATTTTCTCCATGAATCTGTTTGCAGTGGATACAAAATATGGTTGATATGAATTTACTCTTCATGTTAGAATTCCTTGCTTTAGTTGATTATGTGCTTAAAACCTCCAAACTCTTGTCCTGGATGGAGTGTGGGCATGACGCTTCACACCAGCTCCTGATGTTCTGGAAGTGGGCTATTGATCATGCGCTCTGGCTTGTGAAGCTAATGTGTGCCATTAAAGTGTCTTGGCTCCTTGGGTGGTGTTCTTAGAAACTGCTCTCTGTTGAATAATGAGTGTGTTAAACTGTGTTTTCCTTCACATACTGAAGCTTTTCTCCATGATTATTGTCCATGTTTCCATGCTCCTTTTTGCTCTTTTAAATGATCATGGACTCATCATTCTTTCAAGTCCTACTCTGGCTCTGCAATATCCAAAGGGACCCATTTGTTTTCCAAAGAGCCAAGCATTTGTTTACACCCCACATCGAACCAAGGTCTTCCGCATTGCAGGCAGATTCTTTACCGACTGAGGTATGAAAGAAGCTGTTTACACCCCACATACAAACAACTGAGAAACAATCTTTAATTTGCCAACCTATTTTGACATTGCAGAGACACATATTAATCTTCCTTATTCTCACCACCTTGAACAACTACCTGGATGGAAAAAAAGTAAAGCATTTTTTTCTAATAGCAACATAGATATTTCTTTTCCTGAATTGTTGCCTCATTTTATCATGTTGATGTGCGTCTGATACATCGATGGGAAGCTCCCAGAAAGAGGGGGTGGCTTGCTGTAAAATGTAGTGAGTGTCTGGGTACCAAGTGCAACCCAGGGGCTGCGGTTACTATTAGCAACCATCTCAATCCCCATGGTGGGCCAGGGACACAAGAAGGACTCCCTGTCTTGTGTGCAAAGTAAACTGCTATTCAAAAGTATATGGCTGACACATTTCTTTATGTGGAACAATAATTCTTTCTGAAATTACTTCCAAGCTTGGTTTAAGTACAGCCTTGCCAAAAAAGCCAGACTGTCCTTCTCTGCTCATAACTCTGTGACTTCATTCAGTTAAAGAAGGCATTTTTCAGGGACCATCTCCTCTGTTTTGCTGGAGATGTTATTTGATATTATCTAATGTTCTTCCATGAACTTACTGGAAAATCAGGCCGTTTTCTTTTTGGATTTATGTTGTAATGCCATCATTTATACAAATTCATCGCAGGCCTGTTTTGAGAGTTTTTTATTCTTAATTTTAGCAATAATATGTTACTGAATTTCTGGGCAAAGAACACTTTTTTTTTTTTTTTCCTGTCTGGCAGTGAGTCACGGTTTTAATACCTTGAAAGGCTTGCCACAGGCTCCTTTCTCACATGTGGGTTGCACTTTGAAATAACAGTGGGTTGAACTGGCTGATGTGATTTTTAGGTTAGCTCGTTGGCAGAGAGCTTAGAGGGCAGAGGTACAGGGGTATTATGTTGGAGGTCTCAGGCAAGGTGAACGTCCACCTCGATCTCCCCTGCCGACTTTGATGATATATAGAAAGTGTTTCTCCCAGATACCAGGCATGAGGCAGACCCTCAGCAGGAGACAGGGCAGACTGTCAGGTTTTCACATTTAGCAAGAAATTTTTTAAAATGATACTTTGATGTCATTCTTGGAGCTATCAGACATGCAGGGATCACTGAATATTTCTGCACTTCTCTAAGCCTGTGATGTATAAACTAGCAACTATTTTCAGGTCACATTTCTTAGCATAGGGTGCTACATTTTATTTGCAACTTAGCAATGACTGAATTCCTCTTGCACATTACTGAATGTTTTACTCATTTAGGTAAATAACTCTGGCTAGTCAAAAATATAAGATTCATTCAACTCTTCAAGTGTGCTATTTGTTGATTCTCTAATATTTAACAAGTGCTCTGTTAAAACATTAAAGCATTATGAATAATTAATAAATTCTTGATGAAGTTTATTTATCCTTACATTATAAATCAGATAATCATTGAAAAGTTGTTCTGTGCCATACATCAAAGCTGTAACGATGAACAAGACATTGATTTGCCTTCAGTGAGTTCACAGTCCACTGGCACATCCAGGAATGTCAGGAGGAAATTACATTCAGCGTGAAAACGATCCTTCTAGAAGGGAAAAGAGGGTCGTAGGGGATCACAGAGAGGGTTCATTTTAGTGTTTTATAAGGGGAGGAGACAGAAGACCAGGTAATACTCCAAGAACTAGCTACAGGTACACAGACTTGAGGAAATGCTCATGTAATTGGTGAGACCACAGCACTCTAGACAGAGCAGCAGGTGTCAGTTTGACACTAGATCTGGTTAAGCACTAACCACGGGACACAGGGAATCGGTTTGTGGGACGGCAGGGAAGGTGGTGGTCCGTGAAGTGGGAGTCACGAAAGCTTCCACGCAGGAGCTTGTGTTGAGAGTGAAAGATGGTTAGGGCTTTGATAGGCCTTTCGCTTGTATATCTTAGGTAGGACAATCCAGGACAAGAATCTGACTTACTGCAAGAGATGAAGGCCACCATATATGTTTCCTGGAGATTATCGAGTATATGACACAAAGCTGTCTTCTTCTCAGGTGATAAACCCTCAGGTAAGGTTAGGGGGGGCTTCCCAGGTAGCTCAGTGGTAAAGAATCCTCTTGCCAATGCAGGAGATGAGGGTTCAATCCCTGGGAGGAGAAGGGAGGACACCTGGAGGAGGAAATGGCAATCCACCGCAGTATTTGTGCACCTGTCCGTGCACCCACCCCCACCCTGCTATGCCCCAAGCACAACTCACCCAGGTGTCCACATCTGGCTCCAAGTGGAACTGCCGTGGCAGAGGGGAAAGAGAGAGAACCAAGGCCATCCCCCTCCTAACCAGCTGCCAGGCAGAGCCCTGGCCGGACAGCAGGACAGGAGTTCCTGGAGGGGGAAATGGCGACCCACTCCAGTATTCTTGCCTGGGAAATCCCATGGACAGGAGCCTGGTGGGCTACAGTCTATGGGGTCACAAAGAATCGGATATGACTGAGTGGCTGAGCACACACATGCAAAGTTAGGGGGAGTCTACTTGCCCCACAAACAGACGCTTCCTAAGGTTGAAGCGGAACAAATGCTTACAGTGAACGTACCAGAAATGCTAAGAATAATGAACTACAGTCACATATTTTGAAGGGAACGAACACGGAATTGCAAGTTGTGAGGAAATGCTGAGAATGGATCAGTTTCTCAACGGAAATAAGAAGTAGCCTTTCACAGTTGCACAATCATTTATATATTTTTGTTGATCACATGCAAAGCACAGATGGAAATTCAGGAATGCTGAGATGATATATAACTTTCCGAAAAGGGAATTTAAGGATCTCGAGTGCACGGAAGGGGTCAAGGGATATGGTAAAAGAGAATGAGAACACAGGCTGCAGGACTCACAGATGGTACATCTGCGCCACAGGTAGTGAACAGATGAAACGAATTAAAATCATCTGTTTCTACTACTCATTTCAACCCACTTGCATCATTCTGGGCCAACTTTTGAAAGCCGACTTAGCTGAGCTTCCTCTTCTGTAATTCCCGATAAATGGCCATACAGTGGATACACACAGGTAACAATGAGTTCTGAAGACGTGAACCAAAGAAGACAAATGCCTGACAACCAAGATGGTATCCTGTGGAATAAGTCAGGTTTAAGCAATTAAACAAGAAAACCCCTGTGACCAGAAAGTTCATGGCTTTACTCACAGCTGCTATCTTTTGGGGGCCATTGGCTGGTGGGATTCAGCAAGTACCTTGGGGTAATGGCTTCTGCTTAGTGGGGAAGAATTCTTTAGGCAGTGCTCACTCGTTCAGACGTTGTTTTCTCTCCAAAAGTCAGGGTGGTCTGTCCAAGTCTTTCCATGGCTGGGGGACAAAGAAGAGAAGGTATTCTGGAGCAGGCAAGTGACAGCCCCTCCCAAGTTGTAGAGTGGGCCCTGGAGACAAGCCATGCTTTCCACAGTTCTTGCATTTGCGTGAGTCTGTGCATTCACAAGTAGGAATCGAAATAGCTAGAGTTATATAAAGACAACTGATGCAGATTCTGAACTTTAATGTGTGAATGTTGTGAAATCATAGAAGATACTAAGAATTCTCCAAATCAGTCTATAAAGAAGGTCACATACAGGCTGGTATAGAACACAGAAGGACCTGTTCTGAACAAGGCTTACAAAAAGAAGACAAAGACAGGGTGATGATAGAAATACTTGCCTTCCATGTATCTGCCTAAAGGGTTTTATCAATACTTTAGGGAGGAAAGATTGGGGGTACTACAACAAACCACCTTGACACTGTATATTAGTTGTTATAACTCAGGATTTTTAAGAGTAATATTAATAAATGATACATTTTATGTTTATAACATCAGTTCAGGATCTGTCAGTCATCTATCTAATCTAATCTAAATAAAAAGGAAGGCTATCTGAACTTGCTACAGAAAGATACCCTAACTACGTGGGTCCAATTGGTATTGGCAAAGACAATAAGCAGCAAACTTGACTAAATGGTGCCTGAACAAGGCAAATTCCTCTTTGGGTGTGCCAGAAGAACATCCACAAGCTGATGCTTGTTACATAGATCCATGGAATGTTGGAGAGCCAGAACAGACGTCGAGTGCATTGCCCTTCATCATACAGGGCAACAGTGAAGGTACTGCAGGCAAGGGGACTTCTTGAGGAATGGACTTGCACCCCTAGAGCTTGAACTCTGGGCCTCAGCTCCCAGTTGAATACTTTTTCAAGTATACCCAACAGTCTTGGAGGAAAAAGGGATGTGGGTGTCCAGTAGGAGGATGTGTCATATAAGCATTTTGATCCTCCTCAAGGAATTGCATTTCTCAATTTGATGAACATATCGTGAATACTGGGCTTCTCTGGAGGCTCAAACATTAGAAAATCTGCCTGCAATACAACCATGACAGAGAAGCCAGCAGAGACTTATTTAGAAGTTCTTGCTCCTTTTTTCACTCTGGCTGCCAGAGAGTGTATATCTCTTCGATCACTCCTCTTTTCTTTCCTCAGCATGGCTGTTCGTGCTATATGCATGCTAAATCGCTTCAGTCATGTCTGACTCTTTGTAACTCCATGGTCTGTAGCTGGCCAGGCTCCTCTGTCCCTGGGGATTCTCCAGGCAAGAATGCTGGAGTGGGTTGCCATGCCCTCCTCCAGGTGATCTTTCCAATGCAGGGATCAAACCTACATCTCTTATATCTACTGCATTGGCAGGCAGGTTCTTTACCACTAGTGCCATCTGGGAAACAACAAATTTGAGAAGGCTGATGGTGAGAGAGCTGGGGGAAGTGGATGGTGGCAGTGACGTGTCTCAGGGTACAGATGGGCACAGCTGTGACCTGACCAATCGATCAGCTCTTAGGAGCAGTTGGAGGGCCTCCTGCCTGTCTTCCTAGTCAGAAGTCAATCCTACTAGACTGTACAAGGTCTCATCATAAAACAGGGGGAAGTCTGCTTTATTTATTATGAGAAGAAAAATATCACTTTTCTTCTGAGCAAACATGAGCATTCCTGAAGACACATTGGCAACTCCTTTTAGAAGAGTTTTGAGCTTTTAGGGATGGAAACACCTAGGATGAAAATCTCTTCCTGGGAAGTGAGTTTATGAGATGCCACCTCTTCTGTTGTTGTTGTTTAGTCACTAACTAAAGGAGGGACTTTCCCAGTGGTCCAGTGGTGAAGACTTTGCCTTCCAATGCAGAGGATGCAGGTTCTTTTTCTGGTTGGGGAGCTATGATCCCACATGCCTGGCAGCTAAAAAATCAAAACACAAAACAGAAGCAATATTGTAACAAATTCAATGAAAACTTTAAAAATGATCCACATTAAAAAAAATCTTAAAAAAAAAAGAAGAGCTTAAGGAAAAGTCTTGGGAATTCCAAGACGTCAGACATCCCAGGATGGGGAGTGAAACTTAGAGGGGAAGATGAGGAGAGACGTTGGAGAATTCGTGGGTGACCACATTGCCACTAACCAGGTTCCCCCAAGTCTGCAGAGACTTCCAGTTCTCTCTAGAATTCAACACCATTCCTTTCAGGAAATCTTCAAGTCGAGAGATACTCAGATTTAAAGAAGTCGTGTAATGTCGTGTGGGGGGAACAGACCCAGGGCAGGAGATGAACATCCGAGGCGTTACAGGATTCATGCTGGAAAATCAGCATCCAGGCAGATGTCTGTGCTTGCCTAGTGTTAGAAGATTCTGGAGCACATCAAACATTTCCTGCCTCCATGCATTTGCATCCATTCCCTCTCACAGGAATGCTCTTTCCCTAGCTATTTACAGAGAGACCCTTCTGGCCAAATCATTCTTGCTTCTTACATTCCCATTCTTCTTTTACAGGACGCCATTCACTTCTTTTGGAGAAGGCAATGGCACCCACTCCAGTACTCTTGCCTGGAAAATCCCATGGACTGAGGAGCCTGGTAGGCTGCAGTCCATGGGGTCACTAGGAGTCCAGCACGACTGAGCGACTTCACTTTCACTTTTCACTTTCATGCATTGGAGAAGGAAATGGCAACCCACTCCAGTGTTCTTGCCTGGAGAATCCCAGGGATGGGGGAGCCTGGTGGACTGCTGTCTATGGGGTCACACAGAGTCGGACGCGACTGAAGGGACTTAGCAGCAGCAGCATTCACTTCTTTCATAGCATGAATCACAATCTGCCCTTTGATTTTATTTCAGTCATGTAACTAATACTTGTGAGCACCTATTCTATTCAGGCACATTCTAAGCAGAAAGAACTTAATGGAACAAGGAAAAGGCCCCTGCCCTCTGCTCCCCTTCTGAGGTGGCGGGTACCAACAGCGCACACTTCGGTAAGGCTGCTCGGCTCTCAGCTCTGATACGGCAATTCATTTATGCCACACTGAATCTCCAGTGTCGGAAGTGGGGACTTTCAATACCCACCCTCCTTAAGCAGACAAGGAACTGTGGAATTCCCAGGTGGCTCAGCGGTAAAGAATCCACCTTCAATTCAGGAGACCTGGGTTCGATCCCTGGGTTGGGAAGATCCCCTGGAGTAGGAAATGGAAACCCACTCCACAGACAGAGGAGCCTGGTGGGCTACAGTCTACAATGTCACAGAGTCGGACATGACTGAGCACACAAAAACAGAAGGGGAAGTGTTGATATAAGAAGGTTAAGACACTCACCCTGGGTCAGTTTGTTCATCATCTGTTGGTTTAAGGACAGATCCTTGCTTATGATTTGTCTTTTCCAGTGGAATATAAGCTCTATGAAGTTAGGAACCATCCATGTCTTATTCCCTGGTGTACCCTCAACATCTAGTACATAAGAGGTGTTTATAAATATTTGCAGGCCGATTGAAAGAAAAAAAGAGTACTTACAAATACCCATTAGGGCCATCTGGGCTATTTTAGTAAAAAGGCTGCACATTTAAGAAAATGCTCTTTCCATCCCTGTTGGCTGTGTGATGGCAGAATCAGGCCATCGTGATCTTGCCTTCTACCACACAAAAATGCATTTATTGTACAGCCATATTAAACTACTGCATGCTTGTTGGTGAATATTGAAGCCGAAGTTTAAATTCTTCTTTTATTACTGCCTCCTGTCTCCCCTATTTATTGATGCCACTGTGTTTAGTCTCCAGGAAGCGGAGCTGAGTTCCTGAAATGAAAACCACCTCCCCTCGACTTGGCTTTAGGCTGCATGACTCAGGGGCTGGCTCCAACACCCTGGCAGCAGAACTCAAGAGCCAGAAGTTTGGAGGAGACTTTATTTTGGTATCTAAGTAAGAAGGAAATACCTGGTGCAACTTGTCAGCCTTGAAGAGGAAAAAAGACAGTCATCATCATAATAAAAGTGGTATCCTGGGTGAAGGTGAGACTGTTTACAAGCATGTATCTTGTGCACACTTGGCTTTATGCTGAGGTGCGGGATGACCACTGTGGCTCCATGGAAGCAGCTCTCTGTTGTTTGTGAACCTCGACACCTTGGAGTCGCTTTGGAGAGACTGATAATCATCAGGTTTCCAAATTAATGATTTAATGGGATTCACAAATGATCGAACATAATCAAGAACAAGCTAAAAATTGTTCGAAGCTAAAACCAATGAAATCACAAGGAAAAGTCTCCATAACTGATGTACTTATGGAAAGGTTTCTTAGCAAGTGGACGGAAGATGTTAATGACCATGATAATAGGCATGCTGCTAGGTTGTAGGACACTGGGCTAAACCTTTTGTGTCACCTCATTTCTTTTTACGGTGATTCTTGTAAAGAGGATTATCCCTGTTTCACACTTCGGTAGGCTCACTGAGCTTGTTGAGATGAAGTTGGGATCCAAACCCAGTTCCCACTGATTCCAAGATTTAAGGGTTTAACCACCCTGGTGTGTATTTTTCAGGATTCTCCTCAGGGCCTCAGGGAAAGGAGAGGGGGTGGGAATGGTGACCTCTGATTCCAGGCATCTCCCTCTTCACCTGCCTGATCCGACATGTGGAGCTTAGTAAGACATTGGGCTGGAGAGGAGGGTCTTCTCAGATTTTTAGGATGTTCCTCTGGCGTTATTGTCATTTCCCACCCTTCTGCCTTCATCCTAGAGAGTAATTTGGGAGAAGAGTCAACAGAGAGGAGACTCATCCACTCCTCAAGAGTATTTTGCAAAAAGGTGTTGTCATCCCATTTTAGGGAGAGAACACTAAGATGCAAGGTAGAGGTTAATTTGCACAATGTCACACAGCTTCTCCATGGTAGAATTCGTATGTGAGCTCCAGTTTTTCCCGGTCAGAAGCTTTGTTCCTCCCAGGACCAGATCGTGTCCCTTTCCCACAGAGGTTCTCTTCTCGTGTCTGGGTGACTGGCGTGGGTACCCCTTCCTCAGGGGAGGGACGTGAGGTGAAGCCAGAGCCCCACTGCCCTGCGGTTTCCGCCACTTCCGCTCCTCAGAGAGGCCTCTCATTCCACATCCGGTTACTTGTGGAGGGATCATTTAGTGAGTTGTTGATGGTTATTTTGCTCTTGTGGCCAGGTCTCTGTGTTCCCTTACCTTGGAAAGATGTGTGATCTGGGGAGGAAAGCAGGAGTTATCAGGCAGAGAAGACAATTCTTCTTTGATCCTGAGTGCTCCTTTGTGAAAGCTCAGGATGGCGGCCACTGGATGCTCCTGGAAGAGGAGTGGGCAGATGAATTGTACTGCTTGGAGTTCAAAAGGAAGAATTGACTTGGGCTCAAAGGAGGAAAGGAAACTGGGGAACGTGCCAGAGCCTTCTTCTCTATCACACACTTATTCACAGAACCCCAGAAGGGCGATTTCTCGGGGGGTGGGGGGCGCGGTGGGGGTGGGATGGGAGGATGTAACACCCAAGCCCCCGGGGGCCTAGGCTTGGCTTGAAGCTGAGGAATTCCCCGCCTCTGGGGGACATCTTGGGGTTGGGAAGCAAGCACATCGGTGATGACCACGTGGGACAGGCCAGGGCCTTCTCCGAACACTGTCAAATCCAGAGGATGACAGGGAATTTCGCATGACTGGGGAGGTGTAACTAAAGCCCCAGCACCGACAGGGATTGGATTTCTCACCATCTCAGAGAAAAGTGAACTTGGAGCTGATGAAGACATGAAATAAATGTGATATTTCTTGCACTCTAATTTTGCAGACCAAATTTTAGATCCACTACAGATCCATTCCTTTGGCTGATGAAAAATTTTTCCTGTAGTTACAGGGACAGATATTCCTGGAAGAAGTTGTATAATCTAGCATCCCCAGCCTTGCTGAGGATAAAAATCTCATCCTCAACTGTGACAACAGGGATTCTTCCCAAACCTTGGCTTTAAGGAAGGCATGATGAGCTGACAAAATTCCATATGGCAGGAGGGATTCTTCTGTGCGGTCTCTTCACTGTGTGGGGATTCTGAAAGCAAAAGGGAGCAATAGCAACAGCCTTTAAAGAAAGAAGGTAAAATAAAATTTTCTTGAAAGGAGAAAAGGTAAATACTCCTGTCTAATGATCCTTTGATGAGGGACTCAACTTTCTCATCTGCTGACCACTGATGGATATATGGACTGTATCCTTCCCTCTTTTCCTCTCTCCTATCCCTTTCTTCTTCCCTTCTCATTTCATCATTCTTCTGTCTTCTGCCATTTTTTTTTTTTCACTCTCTCTGTGAATCTCCCAGCCTCATTCGGAATTTCAGCCAGCCAACATGATAAACGTATTGCTTGATTGACTAATGCATGACTGAGAAAGGGGAGACATGCAGGGAGGAGTTAGAATAAGGTTAGCACATCACAGTCCTGCCAAGGACTCTTCTGGCTCTCTAGAGGGGACTGCGCGTGTCAGTGCTGAGATCTCTCACAGCCGGGGCAAAGCAGGAAGCAAGAAGCAGGACTCTGTGACGTGACTCAGTGTCCCCAAGATGAGAAAAAATGGGTGCTTTGGGAGAACAGCATCTAGTGTGGGTGCTGAGACCAGGGAGGAATTGCATTTTGGACTTCACAGCCTTGAGTGTGTTCCAGGAAAACTTTGTTGGGTTTTGAAAAGAAAACAGTTATGACACTGACTTCTTAATAGAAGGGACAGAATTCTTACTCTCAAGTCGCGGTATTTCCTGAGTTCTCCTGGCATGGAGATGAATGCAAAGTCACTTGTGGGTTTCCAAGCTGAGGCACAATAGACCATGTGTGCACGCTCAGTTGCTCAGTCGTGTCTGACTCTTTGCGACCCCATGGACTGTAGCCTGCCAGACTCCTCTGTCCTAGGATTTTTCAGGCAAGAATACTGCAGTGGGTTGCCATTTCCTTCACCAGGGGATCTTCCCAACCCAGGGGTTGAACCTGAGTCCTTCATTGGCAGGCAGATTCCTTACCACAGAGCCACTTGGGAAGCCCACAGTAGACCAGAGCAGTCTGCTAAATTCCACAAGAGCTCCTTGCTTTTTCATGGCAGTCGAAAGGTTGTTTAATGCCAGGACTTCTTTGGATATGAAATAGTCATTTTGAAAATGTTCAGGTGAAGAAATAATGCCCCGACTCTCGACATGTGACTTCATGCTTTGAGAAAGGTAATATTAACTTGCAGCATGTGATTCCAAGCAGAGCCGAGCCATGGAGTGTCTGCTGGTTTCCTAGCCATTCTTAAATTAAGGCGCTGCAATCTGTTACATAAATCTCTATTTTCTTATTTTAGGTTCAGCCAGCATTTTGCTAGTGAATAAATCAGACAGCCCAGATGTCATTTCTCCCTGGCTAGATATAAATCACAACCAAAAGGCTTGCTAGGTTTGCCAAAATTGCTTCATATGTCAACAAAATCTATCGTTACTGCCCCAGGATTCTCGCTTCCCCCCAGAGGAATAAAGAGATCACTTGCCATCAATACAGTATCAGAGAATAAGACATTCCTATGTTGAATAATGAAGTCCTCCCCCTGATATTTTACAGTGTATAAATGGACAGGATGCACCCCTTTACCATGGACGTGGAGAATCTTCTAGTGCTCCTTTTCTCCTTAGAGATGACCTAACAGAGTCTTGATGAGGATCCACCACTTCACAGGACTAGAAGAAGGCATGGAGCCCATCACCAGTTCATGTCTTTAGGCACTATATTAGGGTACTGTATTACTGTAAGAGATAACTGGGTATCTCAGTGTGTTAACCCAGGGAAGATGTATTTCTTACTCACATCACACGTCCAATATGGATGGTCTGCTGTCCTCACTCCCTCAAGTGACTCCATCATCACCTGACTCCCCCTGTGGGAGCTTACCTAATCGTCTGCATCTGACAGAAAAGAGAAGGAGAACGTGCAGTCTTATTTTCAGGGTCAAGCCTGAAGGGAGAATGCCACCTCCCCATCTCATTCCATCCCTTTAGAACGTAGTCTGTTGTTCAATTCCAAGTGCAAGGGATATGGAAACTGTGGGATACTTCTGAACCCAGCAAGAGAAATGAAATTGTGAATATGTGGTCAGCTCCACCAGAGACGCCAGACTTCTTTCTGGTCCTTCCCTTCACCTCTTCATCCCTTCCTTCCTTCCCAAACTGATGGAGTTCTTGCTGCTCTGGTGAGAAGTTTCCATGTTCCGTCCTTCCTTGATGGTACCTTAGTGGTCTGGGTACCACTTCTGTACTGGGAAACCTAATTTAGTGTTGGGTGGGTATTCTGGAAGGGAATTCAGAAACAATTGCTTTAAAATGTTTTAATCATTAAGATGGAAAAGAGTAAAACTGAATAAAATGTGACTAACACATATATATCTTTAGTATATTATTTTCCACAGAAAGGCTTCAAAATTCCTGATGTGGCCTGACATCATAGAATTAAGATGGAAAAGAGTAAAAATGAATAAAATGTGACTAACACATATATATCTTTAGTATATTATTTTCCACAGAAAGGCTGCAAAATTCCTGACGTGGCCTGACATCATAGAAGTGCAATATTTCCAAAGTGAATTGAGCCCATATATTTTATATATGGAGGAAGCTATATCTAGTCTAAATCAATATTTAGCAATTATTACAATGAATAATAAGCAGTAACATTTTAAATTCAAATTTTCTACTTTAAAAATAATCTTTCAAGTTAGTGAAGGATGGATTTTTACTCTCCATCTTGACCTATTGCTTGTGATAAAAGGTAGCTGCCTGAAAGTGATTCAATTATAAAAACTTAGAAATTTAAATTTTAGAAACAAAGAAACATTCATCTCATTCATAGCTAACCTTCAGCTTATTCCAAGGTAGGGTGGGGGTGGGGAGATAAGGGAATGGGTAGGGCTGGAGAGTCATGGAGAGGAAGATAAGGACAGTTAAACTTTTAAAATTAATGGTATTTTATTAACCAGATTATATAAGACATAGTACTTTTTAAAAATTGGGCAACTTGGCAGTATTTTCCTCCTCATAAGAATTTTAGTGAAGAAATTAATGCATTGGTAAAGATTGCTAAAAGAGACAGAAGGAATTAAGAACGGATAGCACATAAAGAAACATGGGCTTAAAGCAGAGAATAAAACTTTAGACAAAGCATAGTTAAATTATTTCTTTCTGCAAATTAAACATTTTTATTTTAGTTTATTTTTAAAATGTCTCCCTTATTGATGAACTGATAAGGTAAAAGAGAATTGTGATAACTTTTCATTTCGGCTTCTTAAGGGGTAATAAATTTTGCTTTATTCACTTGTGAGGCTGAAACCATTTTATTGTTGATTTTATAAAGCTTGAGTAAGCAAGTTCTGTTTACCAGTAACCCCAAGTTGACATGGTTGTAATCTTTCTTCCTCACTGGATGATTCATGTACTATAGAGAAATTCTTTCCTCAGCATTTTCTCCCTAGAATGTAAGCTTCAACAGGACAAATTCTTAGCTTCATCACTGTATTCCCAGCATCTAAAAGAATATCTGACAGTAAAGAATCTGCCTGCCAATGCAGGAGATGCTGGTTCAATGCCTGGGTCGGGAAGATCCCCTGGAGAAGGAAATGGCAATCCACTCCAGTATTCTTGCCTGGGAAATCCCATAGACAGAAGAGCCCAGTGGGCTATAGTCCACGAGCTGGACACAACCGAGCGACTAAACAACAAAAAGTACAAGCAAGGGTCCTTTCATTGGGGCATAATGTCCTGGATCTTAACCTGAAGATGAATTAGATCATTTTGTCAACTCTATGAACAACATATCAAAAGTTTATTCATTTACTCTTTTACTCATTCAGTCATTGATATGCTTTGTGTTTATAGCAATAAGCTGGGAATTGAGGACCACAAGGATTTATAAGATGTAGCCCCTAAGAAGCACTAAATTCACTGAAGATTAAAAAGTCTATTCAAATGCCAATGATATGATGACAAGCACAAGGAATTTGAACCGGCCAAGGCAGTGTAACCTTTGTTCAGTTCAGTTCAGTCACTCAGTCCTACATCTGACTCTTTGCAACCCCACGGACTACAGCACGCCAGGCTTCCCTGTCCATTACCAACTCCCGGGGGTTAATCAAACTCATGTCTATAGAGTCAGTGATGCCATCCAACCATCTCATCCTCTGTTGGCCCCTTCTCCTCCCGCCTTCAATCTTTCCCAGCATCAGGGCCTTTTCCAATGAGTCAGTTCTTCACATCAGGTGGCCAAAGTTTTGGAGTTTCAGCTTCAGCATCAGTACTTCCAATGAATATTCAGTACTGGTTTCCTTTAGGATGGACTGGTTAGATCTCTTTGCAGTCAAAGGGACTCTCAAGTGTCTTCTCCAAAAAAAAAGAAAAAAAAAAAGAGTCTTCTCCAACACCACAGTTCAAAAGCATCAATTCTTCGGCGCTCAGCTTTCTTTATAGTCCAACTCTCACATCCATACATGACTACTGGAAAAACCATAGCTTTGACTAGACTGGACCTTTGTTGGCAAAGTAATGTCTCTGCTTTTTAATATGCTGTCTAGGTTGTTCATATCTTTTCTTCCAAGGAGCAAGCATCTTTTAATTTCATGGCTGCAGTCACATCTGCAGTGATTTTGGAGCCCAAGAAAATAAAGTTTCTCACTGTTTCCACTGTTTCCCCATCTATTTGCCATGAAGTGATGGGACAGGATATCATGATCTTAGTTTTCTTAATGTTGAGTTTTAAGCCTTTCTTAGAGACACTCTTTTATGAGTTAGTATCTGGGGGGCATGACTTTGTTCTCCTAAAAGCTTCTAGGGAAAAGCTAGGGACTCCCACAAGTTTCTGAAACTGGATTGATAGCTCCTTAGGGGAAGAAATAATATCTTTACTTGTATCACCTATGAAGGGAAGAGACTTTCTTCTAGTTTGTTGTTTTTCAGTTGCTCAGTCATGTCCGATTCTTTGTGACCCCATGGACTGCAGCACGCCAGGTTTCCCTGTCCTTCACCATCTCCCAGTGTTTGTTCAAACTCACATCCATTGAATCGGTGATGCCATCCAACCATCTCATCCTCTGTCATCCCCTTCTTCTGCCTTCAATCTTTCCCAGCATCAGGATCTTTCCAATGAGTTGGCTCTTTGCATCAGGTGGCCAAAGTGTTGGAGCTTCAGCTCCAGTGTCTTCTAGTTGGAAGTCAATTCTTCTAGTTGGAAATCAATTCTTCTAGTTGGAAATCAATTCTTCTAGCTGGAAATCAATAAATATATGTTGGTGATGACTTATACTACTGATAACACATTAACCTGCTGAAGGCATTTAAAGTGGTAACAATGATTCTAACTTGTCTTCCATATAGAGCAGATGTAGGGACATCTTGCCTTATGAAGACTGACTCTATTGGGTATCCCTAAGGTCTTTATAGGAAGGGGATTGTTACAGAGATTCCTTTAGTCCTAAAGTGAGAAAGAGTAGATGTTTCCCTGACACTTTCCTCAGGGATACATACAAATTTATTTCTGGGGGGTTGTATATAAATACAATGTGTCCAAGATGCGCTGAGAAACTCACTATAAAGGACATTCACCTACAGATAAAAGATGTGAGGAAGACATTTTCCAAATGGATTGAATCTCTACTGTTTGTCTTGTGCTATCTGAAGAAAGCAATACCTTCCCTCCTCCTTTTGATACATGACATGGAGTTTGACAGGAGATGGGAAATGATAGCCAAATTTTATTGAGCTTTCCACCTTTCCACTGGTAAAATTCTAATTAAAAAAGTAGATTTAGGATAAACTAAATCAAGAGACAGAATAAAAAAGACCCTTGGAATAACTTAATGAGAAAAGTATTTTTAAATTGAATTAGCACTGTTTGAAAAATGAAGCAAACTTGATTCTGTCAAATGTAGGGCTCTCAAGAGGTGAAATTTTGTACACACAGCACAGATGTGTTCTGACAGATATTCAGCAAAAAGGGAAGATCATGCAGTGGAAAAACTGACATGAGTTGGTCACATAAATCTTTGGAACAATCATACATGAGTCATGGCAAATTCTTACAAAGAATGCATTTTAATAAAAAATGTATGATTTATCCAAGGTGTCTCAATTTTTAAAATTGTACCGATTAGCAAGAAAGAGAGAGAGAGGTGATGAGAATTCAGTTTTTCTTAAACCAAAAGTGAAGGGGGGGGGGAATGAGTCAGTCTCAGTTGAGGTCTTCTCAGTGGAATCTGGAAATACAAATGCGCCTTTTTTTTCACTTTAGGGTCTCTCAAAATCTTAAGTTCTTGGGGGCCTAACACTGATTTTCTATACAGATATCCTTGTTTCTAAGAAAGATAAGTCATAAGAGAGAGAAGAGTTGGCTTGTTGTGCTTGTTTAAATGTGGGTGGCTTGCTCCAAGAAGTCATCAGGGCCCATGTTCATTCTGTCTTTTTGCTCTATTATCCTCACCATGTGGCTTCCATCTTGTACTATGCCCATCCTTCAAGCCAGCACAGTGGAGAGCATATCCACTATTCCTTTTGATTTTTAATTTTTTTTCTTTTTTTTCCCTTTTTGCTATGCTGTGTGCTGCTGGGCCCAGTAGTGAAAGCACCAATTTCTAGCTACTGAACCACCAGGGAAATTCCATATATCTTCTTTTTAAATGCAATGTTTTAGAAATTGTACACACCGATTTAGCTCAGCTCCCATTGGCAGTACTTAGTCACGTGACCATATTTAGTTGCAAGGAAAGCTGGGGAATGTAGTCTTTACCTGGATGGCTATAAACAATTATAAAAAAATAAATGAAAAAAAAAAAAAGGTAATTTGAGGGAGTTTTACATATTAACCGTGACTAAGTTGCTTTATGCCTACATGTTGACTTTACAACCTAAACAGAAATATAAGAAGTTACTCCATTTTATGGATTTCCCTTTTGGTTCAGTGGTAAAGAAACTGCCTGCAGTGCTGGAGCTGCAGGAGATGTGGGTTCGATTCCTGGGTCAGGAAGATCCCCTGGGGGCGGGCATGGCAACCTACTCCAGTATTCTTACCTGGAGAATCCCATGGACAGAAGATCCTGGAGGGCTACAGTCCACAGTGTCACAGAAGAGTCAGACACATCTGAAGTGACTGAGCGTGCATGCATGCCCATGCTTGGGAAGTAGCTGGCTTTCTCATTACCTGGCACCTGTTGGTGGCCCTGTAAAAGTCTTTTATCTAGGCCTGGTCTTCTCTGCCAACAAAAATGCATAGAACTTCGTGATTCCAGGAGTGTGATTAGCTGCCATTTTCTGTGACTCACTCTATCCTCCTGAAGCCCCATCTCATCCCATTAGGGCTTTGCCATCCTGGGAGATTACAAAGCCTTCAGTGCAGATCCCAGACAAGAGTCTGGTGACACACCTACATTTTCTCTGAGATTTCTGCATCCAGATCGCTACTCTAGAGGGAAAAGGTGGGGATTTTGCAGGCTAAGGCAATTTGTGAAGTGAATTTTTAAAAATCAGAGATACCTTCTTTGGTACCCCTTAAATCACATTGTGTTAAGAGGTTGCTAAATCCACCCATGGGAATGGCAGACTGATAGATAAATTGAAATATATTAGTCAACAGGGAGAATCTAATTCTAATGCTAAAAAGTTTATGGTATGACTCTCCCCTCATTTTTTCCATTATGTGTGTTTTTTACCTTAAAATGTTTTGGCAATAATTATAAAATTTACAAAGGAGACGTGAAGAATTATGAAAACCTACTGTAACAGCTTGCAACTGAGTTTCATGAATTTACAGATTATGTAGAGGATGTGCTAAGTCACTTTAGTCATATCCGACTCTTTGCAACCCTGTGGACTATAGCCCACCAGGCTCCTCTATGGGATTCTCCAGGCAAGAAAACAGGAGTGGGTTGCCATGCCCACCTCCAAGAGATCTTCACAACCCAGGGATCAAACCTGAGTCTCCTGCATTGCAGATGAATTCTTTACCACTGAGCCACCAGGGAAGCCTATTATGTAGAAGATACTAGGCTTATTTGCAGAAGACATGTTAGAAGTTTGGAGAAATGAAAGTTCAGGGTTGCTGACATGAATATATTTCTTTTGGAAAAAATTCGCCATAACAACTTCAGTGGCAATAACCAATTTATCCTTAATTTCTGGGTTTTAACGCAGATCTGATTGCAACGAAGTACATTGTCCAAAGTTTCTAAAATTGGTCAGCTTAACAAACTGAAGTAATTGCAATCAGATGTAGCATAGGATAAGGTCAGCAAGTTATCTGAATGAGGGGAAAAATCTGTGTAGGATTTTAAAAGGCAATCCCAATGTGCTTTAGCTTATTCCTCTACTTCACACCCCCTCCTTCCTTCCCTCTTTCTAAACCCAAGCATTTCTCCACAAAAGCCCATTATTTGGGTCTAAATCACAAAACAGTTTATTAAATTGACAGACGATTAAAAGAACAATGAAAATCTGCTCTGGAAACATAAGGACACAACAGGAAATACAGAACCTCATCTAGGAGCAGGAAGTGATAAAATGACAAAGAAAATTCAAAGATTCGAAAATGACCTTTGAAACTCTAGAAAAAAACTCACAGATCTTCCATCAATATGTTCATGCACAAAAATGAAAATTCTACAAAATGTTTTAGGAAGCAGATGTTATCCAAGCATACTGTAATTATCAGCTCCAAGCCATCTTGCCTTTTTTTCTTTTCATTTACTAGATAACATGAAAATGTTAGATGCATTGATCTTGGTGTTGAATTTGCAAGTCCCTTTGCAAGATTAAAAAAGTGATAACATTTAGTAGATTTGAAAGCAAATATGATAACTCTTTTGCATTTGCAGAGTTACTATGAAAAGAGGGTCAATGAGTGGGCAATGCACAGACAAGGAGCAATATTTCAGAGAGATGACATAGAGAACCAGAGAGTCCTTGGAGAGGAAGAAGTTGGGTAAGTAAGTAAGTAAGTAATGGTCGCTCAGTCGTTTCTGACTCTTGCAACCCCATGAATTGCAGCCCGCCACGCTCCTCTGTCCATGGATTCCCCAGGCAAGAATACTGGAGTCAGCTACCATTACCTTCTTCAGGGGATATTTCCGACGCAGGGTTCGAACGTGGGTCTCCCGCATTGCAAGCAGACTCTACCACTGAACTACCAGGGCGTATATAGAAATTGGGTTGTCTGGTCCAAATTCTGTCCCTGATCTCTGTGAACTTGGAGAAGAACATTTCCTAGTCAAGGAAACTTCTTTTTGACTATTATTTTATCCATAAACTAAGTAGAAAGGGCTTCATAAATGATTTTCCAACATGCTCCAGAGAGCTCTGGGGGATCAGAGGAGCTTCTTAGGGATCACAGAAGTCTAAAGGCCAAGGTGGGAAGGCAAACAGGAGTCATGGTATTCCCCACCTGATTCAGTCTTAACATCTCTTACAGACTTGTGTTACTTCTTCATGTTTCCAGTTAATAGTGCTTTTGAACAAATAATTCTGTGGTAAAAATAAAAATTGAAAAACTTAGAATGAAAGTGTCTCTGTCCTGGGAACCCCTTTTCTACCCTGTTGTTCAGTTGCTAAGTTGGGTCAGACTCTTTGTGACTCCATGGACTACAGACAGGCTTCCCTATCCTCCACTATCTCCCTGAATTTGCTCAGACTCACATCCATTGAATCGGTGATGCTATTCAACCATCTCATCCTCTATCGCCCCCTTCTCCTCCTGCCGTTAAATTTTCCCAGCGTCAGAGTCTTTTCCAGAGAACTGGCTCTTTGCATCAGGTGGCCAAAGTATTGGAGCTTCAGCTTCAGCATCAGTCCTTCTAGTGAATATTCAGGGTTGATTTCCTTTAGGATTGACTGGTTTGATCGCCTTGCTGTCCAAGGTACCCTCAAGAGTCTGTAAAAGTCTTCCAAAAACTTTACTAAGCTCTTTGAGGACAGGAATTACAAAATTGTAGATTTATGGTCTCTTACAACTTCAAGAAGACTGAGATTTTTTTCACCCATGAGAAAATTAAATCCTGGAAAGGTTTAGATTTATTGATATCATATAACATGTTTTATTAATGATTGAATGTCTCATGTCACCTAGTATAGTTCTTGCATGTTGTAGATGTACAATATACATCTTAAATATACATTTTAAAATGACTCTTTGATTTTGCACATTAAAGCTGAAAAGACAGGAAATCTCTATTCTCTAGGCAATTATATATCTTTCTGTATATGTGTGTCACTTCTATTTTATTATTTTCCTGAATGAGTATATTTTCTGAAATCCATATTTCTTGTGTTTCTTCACTGTCCTCTTCTGGCTCATTGAGAATTTATCCAAAGACTGAAGAGTTTTTGGGAATAAAACCCCAAAACAAAACATTAAATGCCCCTGGCTTGTGCTTCTACTTTGTTATTGTTGTTCAGTCATTCAGTCATGTCCGTCTTTTTGTGACCCCATGGACTGCAGCAAGCCAGGCTTCCCTGTCCATCACCAACTCCAGGAAGCTTGCTCAAACTCATGTCCATTGAGTTGGTGATGCCATCCAACCATCTTGTCCTCTGTTGTCCCCTTCTCCTCCTGCCTTCAATTTTTCCCAGCATCAGAATATTTTCCGATGAGTTGGCTCTTCACATCAGGTGGCCAAAGTATTGGAGCTTCAGCTTCAGCATCAGTCCTTCCAATGAATATTCAGGATTGCTTTTCTTTAGGATTGATTTGATCTTCTTGCAGTCCAAGGGACTCTCAAGACTTTTTGCAGTCCATGAGTCCAAGGGACTTTCAAGAGTTCTTCTCCTACACCACAGTTCAAAAGCATCAATTCTTTGTTGCTCAGCCTTCTTTATGGTCCAGTTCTCGCATCCATACATGACTACTGGAAAAATCATAGCTTTGACTATATGGACCTTTGTTGGCAAAGTAATGTCTCTGCTTTTTAATATGCTGTCTAGGTTGGTTATAGCCTTTCTTCCAAGGAGCAAACATCTTTTAATTTCATGGTGCAGTCGCCATCTACAGTGGTTTTGGAGCCCAAGAAAATAAAGTCTGTCACTGTTTCCACTGTTTCCCCATTTATTTGCCATGAAGTGATGGGACTGTATGCCATGATCTTAGTTTGTTGAATGTTGTGTTTTAAGCAAGATTTTTTCACTCTCCTCTTTCACCTTCATCAAGAGGCTCTTTAATTCCTCTTTGCTTTCTGCCATTAGGGTGGTGTCATCTGCATATCTTAGATTATTGATATTTCTTCTGGGAATCTTGATTCCAACTTGTGCTTCATCTAGCCTGGCATTTCTCATGTTGTACTCTACATATAAATTAAATAAACAGGGTGACAATATACAGCCTTGACATACTCCTTTCCCAATTTTGATTCAGTCTGTTACCATGTCTGCTTGTTTCTTCTTGACTTGCATACAGGTTTTGCAGGAGGCAGGTAGGGTGGTCTAGCATTCCTATCTCTTGAAGAATTTTCCAGTTTGGTGTGATCCACAATCAAAGGTTTTAGTATAGTCAATGAAGCAGAAGTAGATGTTTCTCCGGAATTCTCTTGCTTTTACTATGATCCAAAGGATGTTGGCAATTTGTGCTTCTATAAATTCTCAATATTTAACCTAAGTGGTTTCCTAGTTCATGAAAGCCCTAGATTTGTGTTCACATGTCAACTCACTGCCACAGATTTTCTATGATCTAGAAAATGAAATCTTTTTTAGTTTGCATGGTCCTGCAAATTGAGATATTCTTTCCATTTGTAACTTTTTGTTATAGTCTAATTCACAAGGTAGTGATGTGAAGACCAGGGAAATTCTGCTGTTTTCACTTCCTGGTTGAAGTCCATCCGAAAAACAAATACCTCTCAAGGAGCTATTAAGAAAAAAAAAAAGTCAAATATATGGAAATTAAGGTAAAAGAAGGCTGTCATTCAGAGAAGTATCTAACTAAAAATTACCCAGTCCTCTAGAGGCATATATCTTTGTTTGACTAGCTATTTATTTTGATTAGGACCTACCCAGGCACACTGCTTTTGCTTCCCAGAGTGAATTCTAAGTGGCCTTAAAACCTTTCCTTAGTTGAATCTTTTTTCCCCCATGTTTTGTCTTTTTTCCTTCTTTTTTTTGTTTGTTTGTTTCCAAATATTGGCTATGTGAGTTGGTCAGTGATGTTTGTCTATATCAGGGTTAGGACTATATCTTTCCACTGCGGGATCAAGGATTAACACTTATCAGATCAACTGGTTGTGACCGTATAAACAGTAGGGTGACTTGTATATACAATTTATTGTTTGGGTATTGTGTCTTTCTACATCCAGGCCTGGAGTCTAGAGGTCATTGGAGCATTAAGCTCAGATCAGTTCAGTTCAGTTCAGTCGCTCAGTCATGTCCAACTCTTTGCGACCCCATGAATCACTAGACTCAACTAAATAGTCCACATATCTTTCTGTATGTAGGAATATAGCTTGTGCACAGCCAGTAAATCATTCCCTATTGGAGATAGTGATAACTGGAAATCTTTGGAATGTTTTGTTTTTTTTCTTAATTAGCTCAGCATCACTGAATGAGTTTCATGAGTAAAGTTTTTAAGTAAGAAAGCTTTCTGTAGGCTAATTTTGTACAGAAAATATTAATATAAATATGTTTAATTGGTTATATACTTTATAAGATGTGCTGAGATGCTCTAGAAACATGTCAGCCTGTATTATGTTCTTATCCTTAATGGAAACATGAATCTATTCAAACAGGTATCTTACTGACTTCAATGGAGAATTTTACTCTTTTCCTTTATGATATTGTTGATAACTAGAATGTGGTGCTCATAGTAAAGAACCTTTCTGCCAGTGCAGGACACCCAGAAGACACGATCTTGTTCCCTGGGTCAGAAAGATCCCCTGGAGGAGGGCATAGCAACCTACTCCAGTATTCTTGCCTGGAGAATCCCAAGGACAGAGGAGACTGGCAATTTATAGTCCATAGGGTCACAAAGAGTGGGACATGACTGAAGCGACTTCACACACACGCACAATGAATTAGTAGCCATTCAGTCTTAACATCAGCAACTTGTTTCTACTCTCCTCTCAGGCTTGCCAGAAGTTATGAATTTGATTGTTAACAAAGGACAACCTGAGGATTTCTTGGAAAAGACTAATCCAGATATACTTAAAGTTATGGACAAACTTGGAGAAGGCAATGGCAACCCACTCCAGAACTCTTGCCTGGCAAATCCCATGGATGGAGGAGCCTGGTAGGCTGCAGTCCATGAGGTCGCCAAGAGTTGGGCACGACTGAGCGACTTCACTTTCACCATTCACTTTCATGCTTTGGAGAAGGAAATGGCAAGCCACACCAGTGCTCTTGCCTGGAGAATTCCAGGGACGGGGGAGCCTGGTGGGCTGCTGTCTATGGGGTCGCACAGAGTCAGACACAACTGAAGTGACTTAGCAGCAGCAGCAGCATGGACAAATTGTATTTCCCCAAATTCATATGTTGAAATCCTCTCCTCCAGTACTTCAAAATGTAACTGTACTTGGAGATAGGTTCTTCACAGAGATAGTTAAGGTAAACTGAGGCCATGTAGGGGGCTTCGCACCTGGCGCTAGTGGTAAAGAACCCGCTTGCCAATGCTAGAGACATAAGAGATGTGGGTTTGATTCCTGGGTTGGGAAGATCCCCTGGAGTAGGGCATGGCAACCCACTCCAGTAGTCTTGCTTGGAGAATTCCATAGACAGAGGAGCCTGGAGGGATACAGTCCATAGGGTCGTAAAGAGTCAAACACAACTGAAGCGACTTAGCATGCACACACACATAAGGCCATGTAAAGTAAAGCCACTCAGTCGTCTCTGACTCTTTTCGACCCCATAGGCTGTAGCCTACAGAGCTTCTCAGTCCATGGAATTTTCCAGGCAAGAGTACTGGAGTGGGTTGCTATTTCCTTCGGTGGGCCCTAATTCAGTATGACTGGTGTCCTTCTAAGAAGACAAGGTTAAGACACAGACACATAGATGAAAGACCATTTAAAGACAAAGGGAGACATGGTCATCTATTAGCCAAGGAGAGTGGCCTCAGAAGGAAACCAGTCCCACTGATACATATATCTTGAATGTCAAACCTCCAGAACCATAAAGAAATAAATTTCTAGTATTTAAGCTACCCACTCTGTGGTACTTTGTTCTGGTATCCTAGCAAACCAATATATTTAATGTGGTATTTTAAAAGTGTAGACTTTCAAATTGCCTTCAGTTGACAACTCTGACTGTATTTGGGGAGTAAGTGAGGATTTCTATTAATTCTTTCTCAATCCAGAATGAGATGATTTCATGAAAGCAACTGCTGATCCAAGGTCCAGTGGAAAAAAATGAACTAGGATTGATGAATAAAGATGCAGAATTTGGCTGTTTAGGTTGAAATATTATTGATACTGTCGTTAATAGTCTGTATTTTACTGGGTTTTCCAGAAAGCCTTTTCTCCTTTCTTCATTTCTCTGAATGACTCAACTTAATAGAAAATACTTCTGCAGTTTGAAATAAACTGTTCTCTAAACGTTATCTCTTTCTTTCTGATCTCCCAAATATAGAATTAGATATTTTTACTATGTCTTTCTTTTTTATGGTAATATAATTGTTTGCATAGGTTCAATAAGAATCAGATATCAATAAGAATCAATAAGGTCAGTTTTCATCCCAATCCCAAAGAAAGGCATTGCCAAAGAATGTTCAAACTACCACACAATTGCACTCATCTCACATGCCAGCAAAATAATGCTCAAAATTCTCCAAGCCAGGCTTCAGTGTATGTGAAGCATGAACTTCCAGATGTTCAAGCTGGGCTTGGAAAGGGCAGAGGAATCAGAGATCAAACTGCCAACATCCGTTGGGTCATTGAAAAAGCAAGAGAGTTCCAGAAAAACATCTACTTCTGCTTTATTGACAATGCCAAAGTCTTTGACTGGGTGGATGACAACAAACTGTGGAAAATTCTTCAAGAGTTGGGAATACCAGACCACCTGACCTGCCTCCTGAGAAATCTGTATGAATGTCAAGAAGCAACAGTTAGAACCGTACATGGAACAACAGACTGGTTCCAAATCGGGAAAGGAGTTTGTCAAGGCTGTATATTGTCACCCTGCTTATTTAACTTATATGCAGAGTACATCATGAGAAATGCTGAGCTGGAGGAAGCACAAGCTGAAATCAAGATTGCCGGGAGAAATATCAATAACCTCAGATATGCAGATGACACTACCCTTATGGAAGAAAACGAAGAACTAAAGAGCCTCTTGATGAAACTGTAAGAGGAAAGTGAAAAAGTTGGCTTAAAACTCAAACTTGACGCTCCAAGCATGTCTTTGATTACACAACCAATTCATCTAATTATACCCTAGTAAAAAAAAAGGCCAGATCCTTATTCAGTTCAGTAGCTCTGTCGTGTCCGACACTTTGCAACCCCATGGACTGCAGCACACCAGGCTTCCCTGTCCATCACCAGCTCCTGGAGGTTACTCAAATTCATGTCCATTGAGTCAGTGACGCCATCCAGCCATCTCATCCTCTGTCGTCCCCTTCTTCTCCTGCCTTCAGTCTTTCCCAGCATCAGGGCCTTTTCCAATGAGTCAGTTCTTTGCCTCAGGTGGCCAAAGGATTGGAGTTTAGCTTCAGCATCAGTCCTTCCAATGAATATTCAGGACTTATTTCCTTCAGGATCGACTGGTTGGATTCCTTGCAGCCCAAGTGACTCTCAAGCATCTTCTCCAACACCACAGTTCAAAAGCATCAATTCTTTGGCGCTCAGCTTTCTTTATAGTCCAACTCTCACATCCATACATGACTACTGGAAAAACCATAGCCTTGACTAGATGGACCTTTGTTGACAAAGTAATGTCTCTGCTTTTTAATATGCTATCTAGGTTGGTCATAACTTTCTTTCCAAGGAGTAAGCATCTTTTAATTTCATGGCTGCAATCACCATCTGCAGTGATTTTGGAGTCCAAAAAAATAAAGTTTGACACTGTTTCCACTGTCTCCCCATCTATTTCCCATGAAGTGATGGGACCAGATGCCATGATTTTAGTTTTCTGAATGTTGAACTTTAAGCCAACTTTTTCACTCTCCTCTTTCACTTTCATCAAGAGAATTTTTAGTTCCTCTTCACTTTCTGCCATAAGGGTGGTGTCATCTACATATCTGAGGTTATTGATATTTCTCCTGGCAATCTTGATTTGTCCAGCCTAGATGTATGTAAATAATTTATGTCTGGTTGAAAAGGTAACCTCAAAGGTTATGAGTCTATTGTCTAGAGATCATTTTCCAGTTTTGTCTGTAACTTAGCAAACTCATTTTGGCTTATCTTTGCTGAGTAAGATACCAACTTCTGTTCCTCAGATGCTCTTGGAATAAGTTTTACCATTCCACAAGTTCTCTCATGAATTAAGTAAATTAATCTCTGATAGATGTTCCCTATCAGTATCAAGTTTTTGTCATTTGAAAATTATACTTGGACATGGCACAAATATTGATGTCATACTGTTCCATCTATAAAATTATGAAGTATTCACCTTGATCATAGTAACCTATATGCTATGGACTGTGTCCCCTTCAAATTCATATGTTGAAGTCCTAACTCCTTATTTCCTCAGAATGTGAATGTATTTAGAGATAGTGCCATTGCAGAGGTGGTTAGTTAAAATAAACTTTTTTAGGGTGGGACCTAACCCAGCATGACTAGTATCTTTATGAAAAGTGGATCTTGGGCCACAGGTGCACACACACAAAGAGAACCCCGTGTGAAGATGAAGGCAGAGACCAGGGAGATGTTTCTATAAGCCCTGGAAAGCAAAACACCAGAAGCAGGGTGACAGGCATCGAACAGACTCTCTCAGGGACCTCGGAAGGAACTAACCCAGCAAACACTTCATCTTGGACGTCTAGTTTGCAGAATTGTGAGAAAATGAATTTCATTTCTTCACCCATCTAACTGGTGGCCATTCCTCTGGCAGCCCCAGAACACTAGTACACTATGGCTGTCACCAGTGAACTACTTTACTTCTGATATTGTGTGGGTAAGACAAAGGAAAATGCTTGACTCTGTAAGTGACATAAAGTTTGAAAATGCTCTTAGCACTGAAAGTCTTACAATTGATGTGGTGAGAAACAATATGGTCTTGAAAAATTAACAAAATTTTAGAGAGGTTGGGGTGAGGATTATTCACAAATTGTTTAAAGGTATTGATCCAACAGCTGGATCAGATCAAAAAGAGAAAATTACCTAACACAGAGGAAGTGATACATATGGTGGAAGTGTTGATGAAAACACAGCTTGTTAGAGCATTGATGTGAACACGCTTACCTGCAGGTTAGGGGAATGGGTTGAATCTTTCACACCCAGGGCAAGAACAAATCCATAGCCATAAGGGAAGTAAGGAAGGACAAAAAGAAGGTAAGAGAAGGTGAACAAAGCATGAGCAAAAGGGGGAAGAGAAAGAGGAAACTAACATATACTGATTACTTATTTGCTAGAAATTGTTCCATATTTTTTGAAAAACATTTTCTCTCATTGAATCCTCAAGGTAGCCAGGTTAAATCTTAGTAGTTAATATATTGGGCTTCCCAGATGGCTCAGTGGCAAAGAGTCCACCTGATAATGTGGAAGACTCAGGTTTGATCCCTGGGTTAGGAAGATTGTCTAGAGTAGGAAATGGCAACCCACTCTTGTCTTCTTGCCTGGGAAATCCCATGGACAGAGGAGCCTGGCAGGGCTACAGCCCTTGGAGTCACAAAGAGTTGGACATGATTTAGCAACTAAAAATCAACAACAATAATTGAAGTTCAGAGAGGTCAAGTATAGTGGCCCTGGCAATTCAAGTTTCAGCGAATGAGTGGCAGAATAGAGTTTAGAACCTAGGCTTTTCTGACTCCAAAATACATGCTCATTTTAATGCCTTCCAGTTTCTCTCATAATATTATAATAATATGGCATAAATATAACACAAATGGCTTAACATTAGCTTTAGATATGGTAGTTATTGTTGCTGTTCATTAGTTTATAACTTCCTAGCACATGGGAGGAAGTAACTCCTTTCTTTCTGGCTCCTTTGGTTGGGCAGGTCACAGATTGGTTCTAGCTAATGGTTCTGGTTTGTTTAGTTCAGTTCAGTCACTCAGTCATGTCCAACTCTTTGCAACCCCATGGACTGCAACATGCCAGGGTTCCCTGTCCATTACCAACTCTCAGAGTCCACTCAAACTCATGCCCATTGAGTTGGTGATGCCATCCAACCATGTCATCCTCTGTTGTCCCCTTCTCCTCCTGCCTTCAATCTTTCCCAGCAGCAAGGCCTTTTCCAATGAGTCAATTCTTCACATCAGGTGGCCAAAGTACTGGAGCTTCAGCTTCAGTCCTTCCAATGAATAATCAGGACTGATTTCCTTCAGGATTGACTGGTTGGATCTCCTTGCTATCCAAGGGACTCTCAAGAGTCTTCTCCAACACCACAGTTCAAAAACATCAATTCTTCTGCACTCAGTTTTCTTTATAGTTCAACTCTCACTTCCATACAGGACTACTGGAAAAATCATAGCTTTGACTATGATTTGTTTAGATTTGTTTGCATAGCTTTGTATGATTTGTTGGCAAAATAATGTCTCTGCTTTTTAAAATGTTGTCTAGGTTGTTCATATCTTTTCTTTGAAGGAGCAAGCATCTTTTAATTTCATAACTGCAGTCACCATCTGAAGTGATTTTTTGAGCCCCCCAAAATAAAAAGTCTCTCACTGTTTCTATTGTTTCCCCATCTATTTGCCATGAAGTGATGGGACCAGATGCCATGATCTTAGTTTTCTGAATGTCGGGCTTTAAGCCAACTTTTTCACCCTCCTCTTTCACTTTCATCAAGAGGCTGTTTAGTTCTTCACTTTCTGCCATAAGGGTGATGTTATCTGAATATCTGAGGTTATTGATATTTCTCCAGGCAATCTTGATTCCAGCTCATGTTTCATCCAGCCCAGCATTTCCCATGGTGCACCTAAGTTAAATAAACAGGATGACAATATACAGCCTTGACATACTCCTTTCCTGATTTGGAACTAGTCTGTTGTTCCATGTCCAGTTCTAACTATTGCTTCTTGACCTGCATGTAGATTTCTCAGGAGGCAAGTAAGGTGGTCTGTTATTCCCATCTCTTGAAGAATTTTCTACAGTTTGTTGTGATCCACACAGTCAAAGGCTTTGGCGTTGTCAATTGAGCAAAAGTAGTCATTTTTCTAGAACTCTCTTGCTCTTTTGATGATCCAACAGATGTTGGCAATTTGACCTCCAGTAACTTTGCCTTTTCTAAATCCAGCTTGAACATCTGGAAGTTCATGGTTCACATACTGTTGAAGCCTGGCTTAGAGAATTTTGAGCATTACTTTACTAGCGTGTGAGATGAGTGCAATTGTGCAGTAGTTTGAACATTCTTTGGCATTGCCTTTGTTTGGGATTGGAATGAAAACTGACGTTTTCCAGTCCTGTGGCCGCTGCTGAGTTTTCTAAATTTGCTGGCATATTGAGTGCAGCACTTTCACAGCATCATCTTTTAGGATTTGAAATAACTCAGCTGGAATTCCATCACCTCCATTAGCTGTGTTCATAGTGATGCTTCCTAAGGCCGCTTGACTTCACATTCCAGGATGTCTGGCTCTAGGTGAGTGATCATACCGTCGTGGTTACCTGGGTCATGAAGATTTTTACAGTATAGTTCTTCTGTGTATTCTTGTCACCTCTTCTTAATAATATGTTCTACTTCTGTTAGGCCCATTCCATTTCTGGCCAGAAATGGCTTGTTCAGGGGAAAGAAACAGATATCATTTCTGGGCTAGAACTTGGAGTCATTAGGTAAAAGCTCTCTAGAACCCTGATTTCTTTGCCTCATAGTAGAAATGTGTACTGAAATGGAGACTCAATTAACCAACGTTTCTGCAAAACTACAATGAGCAAAACTTCTCTACTGACTCATGCTGGATACAAAATATGAGTGAAAAATAAACTCTTAGTTTAAAATTATACTCACTGATAAAATAACATGCAGAAAAATTTTTTGTAAAATGAGAGATATAGGAAGTAAAGTTCCTTCCTGTGTAAAATTTTATGATTCTAGGCAGATTTTGTCACTATAAATGCATTAAAAAAAAAATTTGCCATCTACTTTGCAATTATAAAAGAAATCTGTAACTGTAAGTTGAGTGATTAAATTATCATTGAGAATGAGTTCTAACATCAGTTTTTTGTTTCTAATTATCACATGTGTGATGGTGGTTAAAAAATCTGTTGTTTGCATGCAAGGTGTTGGCTGGCCACTTGTAGGCTTCACTTTTATACCCACAGTAGTGATAAGCAGGATGGACTACAACAATGAGAACCTCCGGTTTGGCACCAAACAGTAACAGCAAGATATTTGAAAGGGCAGTGAATTCAATGGAAAGTTTCACAGAATCAGAGAGTGCCACAGCTATTTTTGATCACCTGGTGGAGGTCATAGGTGCTATGGCTTTGCAGGATGAGAAATCACTTTGGGCTGGTATGCCTAGAGATGTTTCATCAGAAAGATAAGATCTGAGCAGAAACTTCATGAATTGGAAAGGAGACTGGATGGCTTGTAGGCAGGAGGGTATAGGGCAGGGAAACACAAAGATGGTGAATGCAAGGGGTATGTGTGTTGGGAGGGGGGAGGGGAATCAATGAAATACTGTGCCTGCACATAAGAATTAAAAATTTTATTTCTAAGGACTTCCCTGTCTGTCCAGGGGCTAAAACTTCGCCTTCAAATGCAGGGAATGTGGGTTCGATCACTGATCAGGAAGCTAAGTTCCCACATGACTTGCAGCCAAATAAATAAATAAATAAATAAATAAAACAGAAATAACACTGTAGCAAATTCAATAAAGACATCAAGAATGGCCCACATCAAAAATGAAAGAGTTTTATTTCCAAACCAAAGACAGAACCCCAATGTGTGCAACAGTCAACATAATCACAATGAAATAATATGTACAATCCCATGTAGCAATCCCAGCAGGCACTGGACTCTAGAGTGGGCCTGGCAGTCAGGGCTATGATGAGGTTCAATGTGAGCTTCACATAAGGGAGGAGAGGCTTTGTCTGAGTGAAGAGAGCTTGTAGTTCTGAGGAAACAGTGGGAAACAAGGACCTTGCTGACCCAGCTGGCCAAACCTGGGACACAGGATTGTAATGGTTCTACCTGGAGAAACTTTCTGGGGTCTGGGGGTGGACAATTCTCCGGGCACTTTGGCCACCTGATGCAAAGAGCCAACACATTGGAAAAGACCTTCATGATGGGAAAGATTGAAAGCAGGAGGGTGACAGAGGATGAGATGGTTGGATGGCATCATCGACTCAATGGACATGAATTTGAGCAAACTCTGGGAGATAGTGAAGGACAGGGAAGCTTGGTGTGGGGTCACAAAGGGTTGGACTGAACAACAATCCTCATGGCAGTGCAAGTTTTCAGTGAAGGCTAGAAGGGGAAAGGAAAAATAGTGGAGTTGAGAGAATTGGCCTGCTGTGGACCTGTAGTTGCAGGAAGCATGAAAGAAATGTTAGGAAGAGAACACTGTAGAAATCTGTATGAGAGAAGAGGCAGCTCAGAGCAGTATGAAGATAAAATATTGAAAGAAGAGAGATGACCAGAAGCCAAGGGGCAGGGAGGTGAGCAGGATGGTTTAGCTGGCCATGACTTGCCAGGGTCAGACCTGGGGATCTCCTGGTGGTTCACAGGTTGTGGCCCTCAGGCCTATCTAGAGTCAGCCTAGGGATACTGCCCTTCCCAGAAAGAGAGAATCTCCAGGGGATGGGGAGGTGGATGCATGCTAAGTCGCTTCAGTGGTGTCTGATCTGCAACCCTATGACTGTAGCCTGCCAGGCTCCTCTGTCCATGGGATTCTCCTGGCAAGAATACTGGAGTGGGCTGCCATGCCCTCCTCAAGGGATCTTCCTGACTCAGGGATCAAACCCATGTCTCTTTCATCTCCTGCATTGGCAGGAGAGTTCTTTACCACTAGTGCCACCTGAGGTGGCACTGTCCTGCCTTTTCTGAAAGTCATTGGAGGCTGGATTAGACTGCTCTTCGCAAGGGTGAGCTAGCGCTCCTGGAGATTTTTCACATCTCTGCAAGTGGGATAAGAATCTCTACACTGTTCTGATCAGGACTCCTCATCCAGTACCTGACAGTCACCACCATCGCTGAGAAGCAAAGAAGAAATGAAAACCTTTTGCTGGAAATATTGCCAAAAAACCCACCTCTGAGACCTTCCTGGGAGTCTCAAAGGCCTCCTCTTCAAGTACCATCATCTGGAGAAATAACTGTAGCTCTTGGGAATACCAAATCAGTGATGCTGCACTAGGAACAGAAATCATTCAGGCTTAAAATGATTTTGGTGGCTATTTTAAGTTCACTTCCTTTCTTGCTATCTCAGGAAATGGCTGCCTTCTCAACATGGTTAAATTGTAGCAAAAAGCAGAGACTTAGGAGAGCTGTTTCTTCCACTATTTATCCCATAACCATCATTGCAGAAAAATCCTACTGAATGTTGCCCGGCTCTCATTTGCGCTGTAGGCTAAGTGGAGCAGAGGCAGTACTCCCATCGGGACTCTTTCTTCCACCACTGATAACAACACTGGGGTCTCATTGAAACGTGTAGAACCAAGCTCCAAGTTTAACACAGGGAATGTATTTTGAGAGGCCTCTATCGCATTCTCCCAGAAGCAGAGTTAGTATCTCAGGTGCCGTATAACATTCACTAAGGCTGAGATGAGCGATGCTTGACTCATCTGCTACTGCCACACATTTTCTTTGAATTCACTGCTGAAATTATTTAAAATCTTTCTCTGCTCTCTTTCATATGGCCCATGATTCAATTATCCAACTTAAGCAGCCAAAAGCAATCAAAAACGATGGAAATAAAGACAAGAAATGGTTTTATTTACAATGCAAATGATCTGGTTCCCTCTCAAATAAGAGAACAAATCAAATTAGCTGCTCTTCACATGGAGAGGGAGGCAGTGTACATACCCACTGGCACTTATCGGAGCTGGGTTCTCCAGCGGCTCTTGGCTCTGTGGAGGGTTTCAGTTGCATTTCACCATAGCAAGGGTTTGATTCACTGCATGTAATTGGAATGCAAAAATATTGAAGGCAGTGGAAATGTACTCCATTACAACCCGACGAAATGCAACTGCCAAGTGGCTGTCAGAATATCTCAGTGTACAAATGACAAATACCCGGGGGAAGTGATGCAAAGTTACAGGGACAGCATTTATTAGCACTTCTACAACCTTGGAGTCTCAAAGAACGGCTGTTTTACCTAATTCAATGTTTTCCCCTCCAGTGGGAAGATGGGCCCAGCAAGACTTGCTCATAGGAAAAAGGTTGGGGTGAGAGGTTAGGTGAAGGATAGAAATACGCTTTAACACTTGGTTATTTTTCCACCTCAGTGCCAACTCTCTTACTCCTTGAAATTTCTCAGAAATGCTGACCAACACTCAGTGCTTCATGTTGCTTACAATAAGCTCTCATTTTGTTCTTTTCTGTTTAGTTCAGTTCCGTCGTTCAGTCGTGTCCCACTCTTTGCAACCCCCGGGCCTGCAGCACGCCAGGCTTTGCTGTCCACCACCAACATTTCTCTTATAGCTTAGCAACATGACTTGCTAGTTACAGAATATCACCCCCCACCAATCCCAAGGGAGCGGATAAATTCATCAAAGAATAATATGTGAAGAGCCGACAGAGGTTCAATTTTTTAAGGAAAGCAATTCAAAGTTAAATAGATCCCTAAAGAAAAGCATTCTCTTTTTAAAAATCTTTTTATTTTTATATTGGAGCATAGTCAATTAACAAGCTTCCCTGGTGGCTCAGTGGTAAAGAATCTTCCTGCCAATGCAGGAGATGCGGCTTCAATCTCTGGGTCGTGAAGATCCCCTGGAGAAGGAAATGGCAACCTACTTTAGTAATCCTGCCTGGGAAATCCCATGGACAGAGAAGCCTGGCAGGCGACAGTCCATGGGGTTGCAAATAGTTGGACACAACTTAGCAACTGAACAGCAACAACAAAGCCAATTAACAATGTTGTGATAGTTTCAGGTGCATAGCGAAGTGACTCGGCCATGCATACACATGTATCCATTCTCTCCCAACTCCTCTCCCATCCAGGCTGCCACGTGAGCAGAGTTCCCTGCACTGTACAGTAGGCCCTTGTTGGTCATCCACTCTAAAAATAGCACTGTGAACACGTCAGTCCAAAACTCTCGAACTATCCCTTTTCCCCTTCCATCCCCCTTGGTAGCTATAAGTTCATTCTCTATGTCAAACTGTGGTCTTTTGCAACTGAGAGATGTTCCTCAGTTGACTGAGATCTCCATTCCTTTCCTAGAGCAGTAGCAGGCACAGCAGTGTGAGGTGCTGTGGCTTTCTGTGAAGCAGTAGGGTTCCTACCTCGGCTCCTGGGATAGGAATCACATTTCAGAAGGTGGCGAGCACCCACCTTCTCCTGCAACCGAGTTCCCTGAACAGCTTGGATGTGGGGGTCCTGAATGGAACCCAGCCTTCAGGAATTACAGCGAAGTGATAACTCCCAGCACTAATTTTGCCTGGATAGTTCCCCCTCTTTCTAGGGCCGAGTCCAGTGTCAGGCATATAGTAGGTGTTTGTAGCGTCTTTAAGGAGAGAAGAGAGAGAGATGGCAAGGAGCCTAAAACCCTGGATCCCCCACCACTTGCCTACCATCTTTGTAGGTCCTCAGGGAAGCAAGCAGATGGGACCCTCCAGGAACATTAACACTATTCCTAGCTGAGGTTTTGGCTCTAAACTTTTATGTAGCTTGCTATTGAGAAAATGGTTCTCACTGTGCATTATCCATACAAGACTTTGGAGAGCAGAGTCACTGACAGTTTCCCCACCCTTAACCTCTTCTTGAGGCTTCATCCGCAAGGTCTCATCAGTCAGCAGCTGGGAGGTCACTTCCTCCCAAGAGACTGACACCACCATTTTCCTATTGCAAGACTAAAAGGAAAATCCCTAAAGTGGGATTCTTCCAAAGCAAAAACATTTTTAGTAACTTTAATCTTTTCTGCAAATACTTCAATATCTAGTTAAACTTGCTTAATTTTTCAATCTTTGAGACTTGGCCCAAATTTTTCTGAATGTAGAGTAGGCAGTTGGACAAAAGGTCTACCTTGAGCTCTTTTTTGTGGAAGGTGGAATAGTCCTCTCACATGATTTGCAGGAATCAAAGAAAAAAAGCAGAAACTCTGCCTCTGCACATCTTCTTCTAGATCTCAAGACTGTATCTGTGCTGACAGAGAATCTCCAAGGAACTGTCAATACACTATCCAGGATAACCAAGCTGCTGTCATCCTTCCTATAGTTACACTAGGTGCTGGTAATTCACAGAATGGTTTAGATTATTCAGACTATAGTGACTGACCAATTTACTTCAATCCTGATTGTATTTGGGGATTCCTAATATGAATTACTTTTGATCAAGTCTTTTATTAACATTATTTTTCAGAACCACTTTATAGTACATTTGAATCATCTCATTATTTAAAATGGAGGTCTCACTTCATGGTGTGAAGTATGTTTTATGATTCAGTCACCCCCAGCTTTTCATGAGAACACTGGAGGAGATGTAGTTCATTTTAAAGATGATAAAAATGCAGTCAATTTAAAAGATGAGAAAGCCCAGGCAAAAATCCTGTTTCAAAAACAACAACACAGCACAGGTAATTTTATGAGAAGCAGGAACAACTGAAGATGTGGCTAGAATAAAGAAAAACAGTGATGGAATCCTTAGGGAGTAGAGAGAAACTTATTGATAAATGCATACGAGAAACCCTCGGGGGAATTCACAGAAGTAGTTGGGAAACTTTTGAATATTAGATGCAATGTTTGAAAAACTAATTTTGGTTATTTTTCTAGGGACCCTAGGTAGTCTAGAAAGAGAAGGTAAAAATGAATCATACCACAGAAAGGAAATGTTAAGGTCACCAAGTTCAGTGTTCTCATGCTAAAACGGGCAAACTGGAAATTTTTAGAGAAGGAAAGTCTCTTAAAGGATCACCTGACCTGATACCCCCACCCATCTTACAAATAAGGAAACTGAAGCAGAAAAAGGTGAAGTGACTTGCTGGACGTTACATGGTTTTATTTGGAAGCGTTACCACTCAGCTCTGGAAGGAATTATGTCTACTTACAGGGATTCAAAAATTGACAGCTGCAGTGTCCTGTTAGAGCAAAAGAATAAGAGCTTTCAGAAAAATGTATTTTCATTCTGACTTCAACTAATATCTAGTAACTTCAAGACAATTTTTTGTTTTACTAAATTGACATATCTAAATGCTAAAATTAAAAAAAACACTAAAATGAAAACCCTTTTCCTTGGATTCAACAAATTAATGTGTAAACCATATGGCACTATTCTATAGTGTATGCATATTCATTCAACACACATTCAAGAAACATTTTACGAGAGAACATTCTGCTTCCTACCCTCCAGACACTATTATCTTAATTAGGATGATCAGATTTGAGCAACAAACAAAACTACAGAGCAGGGCAGTAAGTGACAAGCGCTACGTGAGGTATATAACAGAAGTGGCAAGGATTGGAGATTATGGAAATTCACTTCTAGTTTCTGGGATTGGAGAAGTCACTATCGAGAACACGGACTTGAGAAAAGACATTGGCTAAGAGATGCAATTTTGTTACCAAACCGAACTTGGGTCTGCTTGCCCAGAGCAAAGCAAAGCTAATCTACTGACCTTGGGTTGTGGTAAAGGATAGCACATTTATTTGCAGAGCACCAGTCAAGGAGAATGTGCAGCTTATGCTAAAACAAAACCCAGACTCCTTGATGGATTTTTGTTCATGCTAAGTCACTTCTGTCTTATAAGACTCTTTGTAACGCTATGGATGGTAGCCTGCCAGTCCACGGTAACTCCTCTGTCCATGGGATTCTCCAGGCAAGCATACAGGGTTAGGGTTAGGGTCAGGGTCAGGGTCAGGGTCAGGGTCAGGGTTAGGGTTAGGGTTGCCATGCCTCTGGGGGATCTTCCCGACCCAGGGACTGAACTCGCATCTCCTGCATTGGCAGGTGGGTTCTTTACCACTAATGCCACCTGGGGAACCCTTGATGGATTTTAGGGAAAGGTTTTTTAAAAGCAGCGTCAAGGGTGGGTTTGCAGAGTGCCTGATCAGCTTGCGGGCATTCTGATTGGTTAGTGGTGAGGTTACAAAGTGGTATTTCAGAATCAGTATCAGTATCTTCTGGGTCCAACTGGTCTATTATCCACATGCTTGTGTCAACTCCTTCCATCTGGTGGGAGTTTTAGTATCTTCAGAACAGCTCAAAGGTATGGCTCAGAATATTATCTGTAGCCCTTGTGGAGGAACGAAGCATTCTTGACTCTGACTTGAAATTAGTATTATCTTGTCTTACTTGACTGCTTTCCTGTGTTTCTGCATTTTGTCACTTCTCCAATTAAATTTTCTCTTCGGAACTCAGAGAAAGTCTAGGAGGCTGCAGCTTTTCTATAGGCAAGAGGCGTGGGGCATGGAGGTCTGTCCCTGGGAAGGCTGAGAGTCTGGCTCGGTTTCAGTTTCAGTGGATGAAAATATAACAAGTAGGAGAGATTTTGGGGGTGGGGGCCAGAATAAATTAATTAAAAGAGGAAAAGAATACTAATATCAGTAAAAGTAACTTACCATTTATTGAATGCCTACTATGTTATGTATGTTAATTCAAAAATTCCTCCTGACAATCTTCAGAAGTACTTACTATTATTCCTATTTAACAAAAGAGGAAACTGAAGCTCAGGGAGGCAAAATAAGTTGCTCAAATATGTACAGTTTAGTAAGCAGTTCAACTTCGGCTCTGTTTGATTCCAAAGCCTCAGTTATTACCTCCAAAGACCTCTAACAAAATAGGAAAACCACAACTAGCATCCAGGAGTCTTCCAAAAATCAGAATGGCTCTAGCTAGGTGTTGGCACTGGTGAATTAACGGGAATATAGAGAAAAATTCAATTGGGTTAACTCCACGACCAATAGTGAAATTTCAGGTTTCCTGACCATTGGGCAAAGGTTCTTAAATATTGGGCAAAGGTTCTTTAAATATTGGGCAAAGGTTCACTAAATATTCTTCAGCTATTAAAATCCAGGAGAGTTAGGAAAAGGCAAAAGGTCAATGCATAATACATTTCCTTTAATAAACATGCATTTAGAATTGTTAAGCTTTCTTTTTAAAAAGTACTTGAATCATAACATTATGAATTTAAGCCAACATGGATGTGTGGAAAAGCTTAATACTATTTAAATGTTTTTTTTTTTAATTAAATATGTGCGAAAGCTGGCTTCTGTTTCCCAATGGCCTCCCACAGAATTCATCCAAAAAATATTGGAAGCAATTTTATTTGCCTTATTCCTGTGTAATGAGCTACACTTGCCATACATGTGCTCAAGGGATCCGGGAGCAGCACTCAGCATCCTGTAAGTGAAAAATGTTTGTTTGCAGTCCACCTTCCGAGATGCGGCCTCGATTTTCCCTGATAGAGCTTCATCTCTGAAGCCATCAAAATGCTAACCTGAAGCTCCCAGAGGCACTACCTCTTCCATTTTCCATCTCTTAAATTTGTCTCTGACATCTCCTTTTCTTTGAAATGAAAGACCAGATTGCCATCTGGAGCCCCTATGTTAAGGTTAATAACCATTCTTTCTATTTTTACCGCTGGTGCCATTTGGGGGAAAAACTTCCTGATTGACCACATGAATCTCCAAGAGGATAAGTGGTGTTTCCCTGTCTGAGTGTTAGGAAAAAGACAGCCAACAATCTTCCCGGTTTGATTAAAGAGCAGCACTTCCAAGAGGCCAGAGATCCCCTCACCTCGGGATCGAGAGACTTCTGCCGGGCCTGTGCACGGTCCAAGAGTGGTGTCCGATGAGTCAAATAGTTGTTGCTGCAGGCTGCCTTACTCTTCCTCGCCAAGCAAGGGCAGCATTAGCTAAGGGCAGGAAAGCACCCGGAAATTATGTGTACAGATTTCTGCGTGGCAGGGAAGGTGTTTGTGCAAACAACTGGACACGGGAGATGTTGGTGTTTGAAGGAACCTGGATTTCTGTCTTACATAAATGCTGCTTAGACTCGCTCTCCATCAGGGTGAGCTGTCAGCTGTGTTCCAGAAGAACATTTCAGCTTCTGTGGACAGTGTAGTGAGCACTTCAGAGACAAAAGAACAGGCTGACTTTTATAGAAGGATCTCAGCAAAGACCAATGTGCCTGGAACTCATTTTCAAATGAACAGGTGACACAGAATACCTAGACCATTGAGTAATTTGGTGGATTAAATGTATGTTTATCTGTTTGCCAAGCACCCGACACCTAGCAGGCATTTATTCTCCTGCCCCTTGGTTTAATTGAACGTTGCTCACCCTTAGACCCATTCGCAGAGGCACATGGATAATTCCTATGTCTTTCATCTTTTTCCCCAAAATGAAATATTTCACCCCAGTGCCCTCTTGACTGGGGGCTGTCGCTGAGTAGTCCCTCGTGTGAGGCAGGAGCTTCTCTTTTCCTTTCTCTGACTTTGGCTTCTTTGGCATCATCATTGCTGTCTCTGTCAACACCATTGCCACAAAGACAACTGCCAGAAAACTAGCAAAACCACTTTATCATACAGTGCTTGCTGAATTTGCTTTGAGGTAACACTGTTAGGTTCTGAGGATTTACATGGAAGGGGAATAGCCATTTCCTTCAAGAGACTCGCAGTCCAGGTAAGGAGCCCAGATGTTCCTTTTACTCCTCCAATCCTCGGGGGATCCTCATGCTCTGCACAGCTCAGATCCACTCTCTGTTCAGTCCCAGACTCTAGCATCTCAGGCTCTGGCTGCTTCCTCAGTCCGTTGGGTATTGGCACTGAGGTTAAGTTGGAAAAAAAAATTCATATATATATACACACACATATATATATATATATATATAATCCTAGGCAGGCTGTTTGAGAGATGGGCAAAACATTAAAAAATAAGAGGAAAAAACGAATAAAAAAGAGACTTCTTAAGAGGATGTTGTCACAATGTTATGTGTATATGTGTGTATATGAGTGTGATATGTGTGTGTGTATGAGTGTATATGTGTGAGTGCATTGTGTGTGTATGTGTGTATGAGTATATATATGTGTGAGTATATTGTGTGTGTATGTTTATGTGTATGAGTGTATATGTGTGTATTTGTGTGTAAGTGTGTTGTGTGTGTATGGGTGTGTGTCTCTGTGTGTACGTGTGTGTGTGTGTGTATACATGGGGAGGGACAAAGCTGATGGCCTCCAGATCCCATTACCTCTGTCCTATTTCCAGCCTTGTTCCCTCTCTCCTTTCTCAGATGGCTGGGTCTGTGTTAAGATGCCACCCTTCACATGAATTTCTCTGCATCCCATGTAGGTCCACAGCATAGATACTTGGGCTTCCCCCCACCCCCAGGAACAGGCTTAAAGCCTAGCTAGGAATCATGGCCTGAAAGAGCTTCAGAGCCATTTAGATGAAGACTTCATAAAGGCTAAAAAACATGCTAGACCCTAGGTATACTTACGCTGCCTTCCCCTATATTTTGCATTAATTTCTATTATAAGTCTGGCTTTCAAGAATGATGAAGGCAGCCCACATTTATAAAATGATTAGACATTGATATTCCAAACATCAGTTGCTAGGGGAAGTATTAAAGTATTAATTTTATTACAGAGGGATGTTACTGCATGTATCTTTATGCATAACAAACTCTCTTGCTAAGCAAGAAATCACTCTTTGTGCCAGAAGGTGAGACCTGGGTCATGCTTTCTTCACCTGAGAAGGACTGAGAACATCCTTTACAGCTCTGAGCAACTACTAAGCAACATAAGAACCATCTACTGTCAGTCATTAAGGCTCCCAAACAAGAAGCAGAGGTCCAGGACAGGTGAGCACTTAATAAGGATTAAGATCTTCCTGCTGAAAGAAATCTGAAAATACTCAAAGGAGACTTGATGCCAGGGACAAACTTGTCTATTGCTGGCAAGAAATGTGGGTGGCCTTTAAAAGCTGAGTGAACCCCAGAAGACAGCCAGCAAAGAAATAGGGACATCAGTCCTACAACTACAAGGAATTGAATTTTGCTAACAGCCTAAATGGGGTGGAAGCAGATGCCTACTCTGTAGTGTTTTGTAATGTGGCCCTAACTAATACAAACGTGGTGTAACGCAGTCCCAGGACTTGTGGCCTACAGAACTGCAGAACAGTAAATGGATGTCCTAAACCTCTGAGTTTGTGATATTTGTTATATAGCAAGAGGATTCCAGAGGTCATGCTCTTATTCAAGAATTTCTTTTTTTAAAAAAAGAGTGTATAAAGCAGTGGTGACTGGTTAAAAATTATTTTCCTAGTTTTTTTTTTTTTTTAATTTCCTACAGTAAGTGCATATATAATGCACTCCATTCAAATCTTATGAATGACAATGATCTCACCAAATAAGCCAACCCATGCTCCTTAATCCAGGCTCTTACATGCAGGTCCTCAGAACCCCATCAAGGCCAGCTCTGCACAGATACTTCAGGTTTTGTGTTCAGTTTCATATCACCCTTCACATGTTATCTAATCTTTCTCAGTGTAAAGCACTTATTTTTATAAAATCGTATCTAAGAAGTATGTGTGTGTGTGTGTGTGTCTGTGTGTGTGTGGTGAGGAAAGGGGTTCAACCTCAGTTTATAGACGATATTAAATTTCTTAAAATTAAATAAAAATATTTACTTAAGAAAATATATATATATATATTCTATCTGACTGGAACCAAGACTCTCTGGTGAAAAGCCAAAGCTGTCTTCTTTACCTCCCCTCATACCCCCCACCCAAAGTACTTATTTGCAGTAAGAAAAGAAAAAAAAAGAAAGCCTTTTTATTTTAGAATGTTTTATATGAAGTAGCAAAAACTATTATTAAATGTTTATTCTTGAGTACGTGTCATTTTAAATACCTAACGTAACAACATGGAAGTGTGTATAAAGTAATTCTGCTAGATACCAAAGTATAGAGAATGTTTGTGACGTGGTTTCCATTGCAAGCCCAGCTAGCTGCTTTTTTCACGGATGCCATTTTTTTCTTTAAAGAACAACTGACTGTCTAGCTATGGTTATTCAGATTTGGGTACATGGCAGACATTTTTTTGAAAATTAATAAAATCAGTTAGTTTAAGGAAAAATATCACTCTTGGTTGCTAATGGTACAATTAAAGCTTTTCAGCAAAAATTACAATTTTTGAAAACTTGTATCTGCCACTTTTAACAAGACAGTTTTCCAATATTTTGAAAGTTTCTGGTGAAATCAGTAATGATATTAATGAATGTGACTATTTTTTTTTTTTTTTTGAATGTGACTATTTTTAACATTGATTGATAAATATGTCAAAGTTTGGAAGATGTCCTAACTAAGGGAACCAATAGGAGTTTTTATGGATAAAACATCCATTTAATGTGAAGTTAGATTCATGAATTTTAAAGTAATGGAGCATGAAATTTCACTGATATTGTTTCTGAATCTACAATTACAATTAGTCTTTAAGAAAATGCTGCTTGTCAACTTTGACTATTGTATCAAAGAAGAATCTAAAAAGATCATTAAAGTATTCTTCCTATGTCCAAAAACATATTTGTATAAGGCTGGAATTTCTTCATATACTTTAACTGAAACAACATATTGCAACACATTGAATGCTGAAGAAATAATAATCCAGTTGGCTTTTATGAAGTCAGATATTAAAGTTATTTGCTAAAATATTTTAAAACCCCACTCTTCTCATTATTTTTTTTTTGTTTAGAAAAATATGGCAAACTAACCAAATGGTATTACTTATGTTCCTATGTTATGCACTTATTGTTATTTTTAAATGAATAAATATTTTTGAGTTCTCAGTTTTTATTTTTGACTGTAATATTGATAAATGTATTGAGAGATAGCATTGAAATACACATCATTACTATGTGTAAAATAGCTAGCTAGTGAAGTTGATGTATAACACAGGATCTCAGCCTGATGCTCTGTGCTGACCAAGAGGGGTAGGATGAAGGGGTGGGAGGGAGGCTCTAGAGGGATGGGATATGTGCCTACTTACAGCTGATTCATATTGTTGTACAGCTGAAACCAACACAACATAGTCAAGCCATTATTCTCCAATCAAATTTTTTAAGTTATTTGTAGTGCTTAATAATTTTAAAGAGTTTAAAGGGAAACTTAGGCCAATACGTTTGAGAACCACTTTTACAGAGCTTACTCCGTTTTAAAAATTAGATACAACTACCTACAGAAAAGTGCAAAGCATATAGATACACAATTTAAAAGTGATATTCGCTCAGTCATGTCTGACTCTTTGGGACCCCATAGGATTGTAGCCCACCAGGCTCCTCTGTCCATGGGATTCTCCAAGTAAGAATACTGGAGTGGGTAGCCATTCTCTTCTTCAGGGGACCTTCCCAACTCAGGGATGGAAACTACATCTCCTGTGGCTCTTGCATGGCAGGTGATTCTTTACCAACTGAGCCACCAGGGAAGCTCCATACAATTTAAAATATGCTTTCAAATGACTTCCTCCATATAAAGTCCCTGTGATCAAGAACGATCAAGTGCCCCCTATCAAAGCCCCTGTCTGCCCTTTTCTATCATACACCTTCCCTTCCATCTTTAATTGGTTTATTCTCAAATAAATTTTAAAATTTATTTACACTTATAAATAGCTTACTATGTGCCAGACACAGCCGTAAGTGCTTTAATTTATTTAACCCTTATGTCAACCCTGTGAGGCACTCTTATCATCCCAACATAATGTTGAGAAAATAATGGCACAGTGAGCTTAAGAGGCTGACCCAAGGTCAAGTGATGAGTCAGTGTTTAGATACGGACAGTCTGGTTGTGGCATCCAGCTAGAGGAAGACTCAATTATTGTATTGTCTCTCTCTAAAACTTCAGACTCTTGGCTTGAGGTTCAGGGACCATTCAGGTGATGTGATTTTGTGCAGCAAATCAAGAGCAGCTTGTGGATAGAACTACTGAAAGTGGAGATGAGGGGCCTTCTCAGCTCTGATTATCCCCAACTCTCAGACTGCAGCCCTTGTAGTGCGGGTGGTTTAGTCGCTAAGCCATGTCTGACTCTTGGTGACCCCATGGACTGTAGCCCACCAGGCTCCTCGGTCCATGGGATTTTTCAGGCAAGAATACTGGAGTGGGTTGCCATTTTCTTCTCCAGGGGAACTTCCCCACCCAGGGATCGAACCTGGGTCTCCTGCATTGCAGGCGGATTCCTTACAAACTGAGCTACAAGGGAAGTAGCTCCCTTGTGGAGAGAGTGGCTCTTCTTAGACCACCCATTCTGAGCTGGTTTTGGGCTTTGACATCTGACCTCAACACCCCCTCCCCATAGAATCATCAAAACTAGAACTCAAACTTGCAGAGACTGACAAATATTTTCAGGGCAAAATATCTTGCTTGCTCTTCAGGGCTTTTTAGAAATATTTTAAAATATGCTTTTGGGGATTTTTAGACATTTTCAGTAGAGTATGAGGTCTGATTACTTAGCTTGCTATATTATATGTTAACACAGAACTCCATATTGTATTAAATTGAATCTCTATAAGCATAATAAATGTTAATAGGTGTGCTTGGGGTTTGTGAGTTTTGATAATATTCAAAACTCTGGGCTTTCATTTATATTTTGGGGGGAGCTCCATGTGCTCCTCATTAATTTGGTATTTTCAGCGCTCCAAAGGGTCAAAAGCCATTGATGTTCCTCCCCAACTCCTCTACGGCACTTGCTTGTTATGTGAGATTAGTGAGAACACTGATCTTTTCCATAATTTAAAATCCTTCATCCATTGGGGGTGCTCATTTATTTCTACCCAACACATTTCTCTGTTCTTGATATATTAACTTCTTTTCTAGTCACCAGGTAATGGCTAAAATAGTCACATTATGACCCAATTTTCATGTGGTTTATGAGCAAACTATTTTTTTTAAATTATTGAGCAAAATTTTGAGGGTTTTTGAGTTCCCTTTTATCTAGAAATTGATTGACCTAAATGTGTTAGGAAACTATATTTCTTTTCCCTCCATAGATAAGGTTTCAGTAAGTATTCCTTTGTGTTTTCATTTGTTATAGATTCCTTTAAAACAGAAAATAATAATTTGGTGCTTCAAGTGCATAATGGGCTTCAAAATGGAAAAGAAGGTAACTTAGACTGAAGCAGGGTCACTGAAAACCCAGTGTGTCTCTCCAACCACCTAATGTCACCAGATACCTGGTTTGCTTATTGTGGTTCTCTTCTATCTGCACCTAAATAGCATCATGAAGTCACTGGGTTACCTGCACTGTGACTATTTTTTACTTTTTCTGGAAGGAAAGTAGTTTGATCAACATTTTGTGTTTGTTGGTTTCTACATCAATCTGGTAGGAACAGGCAGAGGTCAAGAATCAGAGTTATCCAGTGACCTTTTGAAAAAGGCTGGCATCAAATTGTTCCCTTAAATGACACCAGTGCAGCTGACCTCTCCAGAGTCAGAGGCCCCAGATTAAACCGTCTCTGGGAGCTCACCCTTCTCTGGACAGGGTCAGGGCCCAGGCAGGGCCCTCAGACAATTTCAAGTTACCAGTGATTTCAGCTCTCACTCCCTTATCATGGCACACATCTACAGTTGGAAGTCATTACATGACTTTTTAAACAAAAGTATTTTGCACTGTAGATTTTTGTCCAGGTCTGGGTCCTGAGAATGCCAGCCTCAATCTTCAGGACAGGAGAAGATGCTTTTTTGTAAACTCAGTGTTGGAACACTCGCTGAGCAGTACAGATCGTCCACTGACCAGTATTTTTCCAGACATCTTATTTCTCTCAAAGGAAAAGATAACAGAATTATCCATTTCTCTGTTAAAGTGGTAATTGGAAAAAGTAAAGACTTGCTCTGAGTGGGCAGAATTGCATGCAGAGGATAGGAAAAAATACACCTCTGCACACAATAGTAACTCAGGAATGTCTGTTGGAGGAATCCAACAGATAATAAAAAATGATCCTCTCAACACATCTGGACAATTTTTGGAAATAAATGGAAAGTACCTGTGATTGTTAATTTTATGTGTCAGCTTGACCAGACCATGAGGAGCCCAGGCATTTGGTCCTGTATTATTCTGGGTGTGTCTGTGAAGGTGTTTCTGGGAGAGATTAATGTTAGAATCAGTAGGCTGAGAAGAGGAGATTGCTCTTCTTTAGGAGGGTGGGCTGCTCCTCCAATCAACTGAGAACTTGAATAAAACAAGAAGTTGGATGCTCCCTCAAGTAAGAGGGAACTCCTTCGAGACTGCCTTTTAAAAAAAAATTCTTTATTTTTAATTGGAAATAATTGCTTTACAATATTGTGTTGGTTTCTGCCATCCATCAACATGAATCAGCCATAAGTGTTAGTCACTAAGTCATGTCCGACTCTGCAACCCACCAGACTCTTCTGTCCATGGGCTTCTCTGAGGAAGAATACTGGAGTGGGTTGCCATTTCCTTCTCCAGGGGAATCTTTCTAACCCAGGGACCGAACCTGGGTCTCCCGCATTGCAGGCAGATTCTTTCGTCTGAGCCACTGCGAGTGCTAGATATACATGTTCCCTCCCGCTTGAATCTCTTTCCCACCTCCCACCCCATCCTCACCCCTCTAGGTTGTCACAGATCACGGGGTTTGAGTTCCCTGCGTCATAGAGCAAATTTCCACCAGCTACCTATTTTACATATGGCAATATATATGTTTCCATGCTAGTCTCTCAGTTCGTACCACCTTCCCGGAGACTGTCTTGAGCTGGGATATCATCTCTTCCGAGTTTTGGATTATAATGGAAGCATCGGCACTTTGTCGCCTTTGAGCCTGCCAGCGTTTGGATGGAAACTAACCTTTTGCTCTCCTAGGTCTCTAGCTTGCCATCTGCATTTCTGGGCTTCTCAGCCTCTATAACCGCATGAGCCAATTCCTTATAATAAGTAAGTAAGTTACTTGGCTCTGTTTCTTGGGAGACCTCTTCTTTGGAAAAGAAGAGAAGAAGATGCCAGAGTCTTCCCTTTCAGCCATTTGAGGACAACATTGACAAGGCGCCATCCGCAAGCCAGGAAGCGAGCCTCACAAAAAACTGGTAAAACATCAGCTGGTACCTTGATTTTGGACTTCTCAGTCTCCAGAATGGTGAGAAATAAATTTCTGTGTTTGCAGCCACCCCATCTGTAGTATTTTGTTACAGCAGCTTGAGCAGATTGGGACAATACACACTGAATTTCTTCAGAGAATCTCTAAACAGTCCAGAGATAACAGGAGAGCAGAACACAGGATCACTTGTCATGCGTGAGCCTCCAAAGACTGCATGCCCTCCTCAGAGTCAGTCATGTCAATGGAAGGGATCCGTACACGGCCTTGAAAGTGGAGAGCGCTTCACTGTCGCAACTGCACAACTGCACAATCCTTACTTCAGAATGCTCAGCAAACAACACACAACTACCTCAGAAGGTGAGCTGTCCTTTTGATGGCTCTGAGAAAAAAAAAAATTTGCTTTTCAAGGGCTCTGCAAAGATAGTTTATATCATAACCGTAGCTTCAGTTATTCAAGAAAAGCTCTCACAGCCACACAACGACTCTGCGAAGACAAAGTGATCAGGTGACTCGCAGAACTGAGAAGTAAGCTGAGGGCTGATCACTCTCTTCCCAGAATCCTGCTTATAAAGCATCCGCACCGAATAAAATAGGCAAGGTCCACAGCAAAAATGGCCTTTGCAAATCCTCTATTTGCTAAGTTCATCCGATGTCCTCTATCCAAATTTTAGTTTTAAAGCCTAGGAAATATGAAGAGAATTTTCCAAGATTTTAGAAGATGGAAGGAGAAAAACGGATCAAAGGGCTGGAAAATGAATGAAGAAGAGGGACAGATACAGAAATATAACCAGCTAAGAAAATTTGTACAGCAGTAAAATGTCTTTATTTATCCAAAGATCTATTTTTAGCAAGGAGCTGGACAGCCTGTTCCTTATTCTACCTGAATAAAGAAAATGGAATTTTTGAAGCTGAGATTTAGACTAGAGGAAATTATCTCACTAAGTGGTAATATCTGCTCACAAGATGGAGGCAGGATCATCTAAGTTTCCACAAAAAGAGTACTGGTCTTTGGGCTTGTTAGGACCTCGGCTCAGTCCATCTGGCCTGGAGAGCCAGAGCTACCATGGAGGTCTGAGTAGTCAGTCAAAAGGACCACTGGTCAGATGCAGAAATAGCCCCCATCAATGCTAAGTACAGAATTATAACTATTTTCTCATCATTCCTCCAAATCTCACTTTGTTTAAATTTTCAAGAAGTCAAAATTGTTCAGTCATGTCCAGTTCTTTGTGACCCCATGGATTGTAGCCTGCCAGGCTTCTCTGTCCACAGGATTTCCCAGACAAGAATACTGGAGTGGGTTGCCATTCCCTTCTCCAGGGGATCTTCCTGACCCAGGCATGGAACCCAGGTCTCCTGCACTACAGGTGGATTCTTTAACTCCTGAGCCACCAGGAAAGTGTCAGTTAAATACTAGATATACTGGTCTGACTTCTTTACATTATTTCAATTATTTCAATTTTCCAATTGATTGAATACAGAAACTGAGTCCAATCTAGTATTAAATAATGCAAAGACTGGTTAGTAAGTCTGCATGAGGGTATTTTACACAGCGAGCTGGTTGAACTTTAGTCTACAAGGATTTAGACAAAGACCATCAGAGGTCAAAGACTGGGATAAATGACTTCTGCCATTCCTACCAGCCTCACGATTCCATAGTTTATATGGTGGTTCACAAGATGAATAATAAGCAATAGTTTTCTGTAGGGAGTCAGTTAAAAACAGAAGTTTAACACCCACTACAACAGTGGGTGTTAAGAAATGCTGTTTTCCCATCTCTTTTCATCATAAACAAATAGCAGAGACTTTACATAAGTGAAATATTAAAGACAAAGGAGATTTAAAAGAATTAATATTCAATACTATGTTATTCACTTTAAAAGAATGCTTTAAAATGAGTTGTGGTGGCTTTGTCAGCTTGACTAGGTTGAACTACATTTCCCAGAGTTCCTTTTCTTGTTGGTTTCCTACTGGCGAGCCCCAAGGGATACCCTTGGAAGATTTAGAGAGCAGAAAGGAAGCAGCAAGCATTTTGTACTTTGGACTCTCCAAAGTGCTGACTCAGCCTTGTTGGCTTAAAGCTGCATCTACGTCTGCACTGGCTTTACATTTCCCTGGATCCTTCTCCACCTTCTCTGACTCCTGGGCCAGATACAGGTATTTACCTTCGTGGTTTCTGCAGTATGCCCATACTATTAACGTCAGAAACAATAGGAACAAACCACTTTCAGTCTTCCCTTCTGTGTGCCAGAGCTCCAGCTGGGCCTTGCTCTCTCTGACTTTATGACCCCTTTCTTTCCAGGCCCTGTGCCCTCTGGAATTTGAACTGTATCAGACATGAAGACAATAGCTTTGCCCAAATTGCTTAACCGGTTCCCACAATTATGACGTCCCTTAAAACACACACGTATAAATGTCTTAATGGTTCTGCCTCTCTGGTTGAACCTTGGAAGGTATACATGATAAAACTCTTCCAAGAGGGCTAGACACCAGGTGAACTTTTAATTTAATCGAAATGAGTAAATGCGTCCACTAAGATTAGAAATGTGCAATCAATAGAATCTCAGCTCCTTCTATAATCAGATCGCTTCCTTAAACTTCACTGGAGCCAAACCAAAAGAAGTGAGCTGATAGAAAAAACTATTTAACTATACTCAAGGTCTTTTTGTACCTGCTTTTAAATACTGGAGAAATACTCTGATCTCATACATAGGGAAAACAGAAGTTCAAAAGCTTAAATAAACCTGGGCCCCTGGCTGTGCTAGAAGGTAGTTCAAGGTTGAGCTTTTATAATACCCATATGGTTCCATTTAGAGTTGGATGAATGGAGGAAAACTGTGATGGTTATCAGGCTGACTTCCTAGACTCAGATAGAAGGAAACTGTATACATGATGTGTGCTAGCTTCTTGCTGATTTCATGCTCTACCATAGGCAGCAGTAACTTGCCACAGAATGTATAATGGAAAAAGAAACACAGAATAATGTCAAATGTAAGTCAGTGTTTGTGTATACACACATGTATATACACACTTATTATAGCCTCTGATACCTCACTTGCAACTGTAAATACAAGTGCTTGTGTAGCTTTGTAAAGTTGACTTTCAGTTCTTAATAATTTGGCTACAAATTGGTGGCTTCTCTTGTTGCAGAGCATAGGTTCTAGCTCCTTGGGTTTCAGTAGTTGCAGCACGTGGACTCAGTAGCTGTGGTTCATGGGCTCTAGAGCATGGGCTCAGATGTTGTGGCATAGTTATAATTTCTTTGTTTTATCATGGCAAAGAGAACACTCGAGTAATTCAGATAATGAAACAATGACTTCCCTAACTTCCTGAATCTCACCTAAGCCTTTCTTCCCTTTGCATCCCTTGCAATGTCACCCTGTTTCCTGGGGTGTCTCACTCTATCCCAGTCTCATCCACCCTGTGCTGCTGAATTTCTAGAAAAATCTACCCATTTCATTTTTACAGTTCAAGTAGCACCCCCTTTAGGATGTATTCCTTTCTCCGAAAACAATCTTTCCCTCTATGGATCACAGTTTGTTGTTGTTCTTTAGTCATTAAGTATAAGTCACATTAGAGTTTGGGGCAATGCACCTTCACTTCCTTGATGATACTGTGAAATTCACCCAATCACTCCCCTGCTCTGAGAATCTCATAGACTCCAGGCAACATCTTTGTAGATCAAGAATGGCTTTTGGAATTCTGGTTCTCTTGGCAGTTATGGTTTTCATTGTGAATTACTAGATTGGATATTGGACAACATCACCCACTTGGGAGATCTTCATGCTTTATCTCTTCTCTTCGAAACACCTTGTTATTTTTTAGTTGTTTGGTCATGTCAGACTCTTTTGTGACCCTATGGGCTGTAGCCTGCCAGGCTTCACTCTCCATGAAATTTCCTAAGGAAAGAATACTGGAGTGGGTTGCCATGCCCTTCTCTAGGGTATCTTCTGGACCCAGGAATCGAACCCATGTCTCCTGCATTGGCAGGTGGATTTTTACCACTGAGCCAGGTTAGCCCACTTGTACAGTAATTGATAAATTTGTCTTATTTTCATGTTAGCAGAGGGTATGTAGACCTACATCAAAATTTTAACCACAGTTAAACAACCATCCTAGCGCACTAGTATTGTACTCTTTCTGTCTGTAATTGTTCACTGCCTCTGCTCTTATATCACGGAAGATAAATTAAAAGTGTCATTGAGTACACCGCAGTGAACCCACTTCTCACTGAGGTCTTGGGGATAGATGTAACCACCACAGAGGCCAGTTAGTTTTTATTTATACTGTGGACACAGCCTTCTTGCCTTCTCTGTGCAAGTGCTTTGGATATTCCCAGATGATAACCCCTGCTGTGGCTCGCCAAGCATTTTATTAGTATGTCTACTGCACTATTTAGCACATTCTGATAGTCCCCTGAGTACACCATCCTCCTCCAATAAAGAATGGCTTCCCTGATGCTAGAAACGTTTTCTTCATCTCCACATGATTCCAGGAAGAAGATACTGTGTATAAGTGATGCTCACTGATTTTATTTTTAACTTTTAAAGCCAGCTGTCTTCAGTGCCAATCTCCCAGTTGATCCCATCCCTAGGTAACTAACATGCACCTACTGTATAGCGCAGGGAACTCGACTCGAGGCCCTATGGTGACAAACAGGGGATGTGTGTGTGCGTGTGGCGGATTCACTTAGGTGTACGGAGAAACTTACACAACATGGTGAGGCAACTAAACTCCAATTAAAAAAAGAAGCTGTCTTCAGGTTTAATTTGCCTAGAATAACATACATCAATTTTAAGTGTACAGTGTGATGAGTTTTGATAAATGTGTACATTCATCCCTTAGTCAACATTTTCATCACACACTGGCTTGCCAAGAGAGGAGGAGGATGGTGATAAAAGCTTGGTGGTAACTGATGGTGTTTAGAATAGCCAATATATAATGATAAAAAAAATATCCAACTTAATTTTTTGGTACATTTTATTCCTGTTTTTAAATCTCTGCAGACAATATATCCACTTTATTGCCAGTAACCAGGGTAGGTCATGCCCACTGCCTGCCCTTCGCATACCACTGCCTTCTGTCTGAAGGCTCTGCAGGTCCTCCTTCCGTCCTGCCCCAAGGAAACCACCTGTCTTCTTTCTGCAATAATGCTATGCTATAGGAAGTCGCTTCAGTGAGGCCCAACTCTTTGCGACCCTATGGACTTAGCCCACCAGTCCGTGGGATTCTCCAGGCACAAATTCTGGAGTGGGTTGCCATGCCCTCCTCCAGGGGACCTTCCTGGCTCAGGGATCGAACCTGCGTCTCTTATGTTTCCTGCATTGCAGCTGGGTTCTTTATCACTAGCACCACCTGAGAAGCCCTCTTCAATAATACATGATTGCTTTTCTGCTCTAGAGCCGCATATGAATGAAATCATACAGAAGATATTCTTTTGTGTCTGTCTCCTCTTATTCAGCATGTTTTTGAGATTCATCCACATTCTTGTGTATTAGTGGTCTGCTCCTTTTTATTTCTGAGTAATAATTCCACTGTCTGAATACATACAAATTTCTAACCACTCTCTTGTTGATGTACTTTTGGTTTGTTTCCATTTTTGTCTTTTAAAAATAAAGCTTCTATGAACATTCTTGTACAAGTCTTTCTGTAGATTTTTCTTGCACATTTTGACAATAAGAAATGGCCAAACAGCTTTTCTAAGCGATATGCAATTTTTTAAAATTTCCACAAGAATTGTATGAGAATTCCAATTGTTCTGTATTCTTATCAATGTTTGGAGTTCATGCTTAAAAATTTTAGGCATTCTAGGGGGATATAAACTGATATCTTGTTTTAATTTAATGAACTGACAATGAAGTAGATTACTTTTTCACTTGCTTAATGGTCATTCATTTATGTTTTTTCATGAGCTGTCTAACTATGTTGCTAAATTTTAAAAATTGGATTGTGTTTCTTCTTACTAACATTTTAAGAATTCTTTATATATTTGGTGTATGGATCCTTTGCATTTGTATGTATATTATAAACATTGCATCCTAGTTTGTGATTTACATGGACATTTCTTAATGATACCTTTCAAAGAGCAAAAGTTTTCAGTTTAATGAGTTCAAATTTTTATATTTTTTTCTTCAAGTTTACTACTTTTTGTGTATTGTCTAAGAAATGTTTGCCTCACCAGTTTTGAAAAGATTTTTTACCTGTATTTTCATTGAGTAGTTTTATAGTTTTACTATTTAGATGTTGTCTTTGCCACAAATGTCCTAGCAATAACATTTGTATATGGTATAAAGTAAGAGTAAGAGTTAATTTTTGCCTTCTAAATTTCAGCACTATATGTTGAAACTACGATCTTTCCATCCATTGAATTTCCTTGGCACCTGTGTCAAAAATCATTTGACATGTGTGTAGGTCTATTTATAGACTTCCTTTGAACTATATGTCTATTTTTATGATATATTATCTTGATTCATGTAACTTTTTAGTGAGTCAAAGTCTAGTAATGTATACTCTCTAAGCTAAATCTTATTTTTTCAAAATTGCCTTTTATATCAAGTTCATTTGCAACGCCATATAAAATTTCAAATTAACCTGACAATTTCTACCAAAAAAAAAAAAAAGACCGTTGAGATTTTGATTGACACTGTTTTGAATCTGTAAGAGTGTGGAGAGAACTGACATCTAAATATCGAGTCATATGATGTGTGAACATGATACAGTTCTCCATTTATTTAGGCCTTTCATTTCTATAATCAGTATTTGCAATTCCTAGCTTACAGCTCTTGCATATAATTTTTAAGCTTTATATTTATGTATTTAATGGTTTTAATTGCTGTCATATATTGTATATTAAATTTTGACTTCCAAGTGTTCATGGCTAATATCTAGGAATATATATGATTTGTGAATATTGGTTTTGTAACCTGAGACTTTGCTGAACTCCTTACTAGGTCTAGGAAATTTTTGCAGAATCTTTGGAATTTTTTATGTAGATAATTTCTTTGATGAGTAAAAATATTTTATTTGCAATCTCTGTACCTTTTATTTCTGGCTCTTGACTTATTGCACTGGTGATCACCCCTAGAAAGATATTAAGTAGAAGCTGTAACAATACACTTCTTTCCATATCTTGTTTCTGATCCTGGGGGCAAAGTAACCAATTTTTCATCATTAAGTATGATGGTAGATGTAGTTTTTTCATAGATGCCTTTTCTTCAAGTTAAAATTCCCTTCTATTCTTAGTTTGCTGGGAATTCGTTTTTGATAAGGAATTAATGTTCAATTATGACAAAGGCATTTTCTGCTTCTAATGAAGCAAGCAAATACTTTATATTTTTTCAGTATGTTGACAGGGTGAATAACCTTGATTTTTGAATGTTGAACCAACCTAATGTTCCCTTGCAATTGTGGCATATCTTAAGATACATTTTGGACTTGATTAGCTAATATTTTGTGGAGGATTTGTAGGTCTACATTCATTAGGATATTGGCCAGTATTTTTTTTGTACTGTCTTGATCTGGTTTTGGTACGTGGATAATGCTAGTATCATAAAATGAGTTGGGGAGCTTTACTGTTCTACTTTCTGGAAGAGTTTGGGTAGAACTGGCTTTTAACAATACTATATCTGAATTCTTTTAGCAGTTTGTATGGTTTCTAGCATCTCTTCCTTTTGTGCTCTGTCGCAAGGAAGCAGTGCTTGCATCCATCTCTACTTATGGTGACTGTCTTTCCCAGGTTTTAGGTTAACTGGTAAATCTGTGACCTCAGTTCTGTGATAACTTCAAGAAAAGTATGATCACATCGATTATCTTTGTTGTTGTTCAGTCGCTCTGTCGTGTCTGACTCTTTGCAACCCCATGGACCACTGCAAGCCAGGCTTCCCTGTTCTTCACCATCTCCTGGACTTTGCTCCAACTCATGTCCATTGAGTCGTTGATGCCACCCAACTATCTCATCCTCTGTTGTCCCTTTCTCCTCCTGCCTTCAATCTTTCCCAGTGTGAGGGTCTTTTCTAGCGAGTCGGCTCTTCGCATCAGGTGGCTAAAGTGTTGGAGTTTCAGCTTCAGCATCAGTCCTTCCAATGAATATTCAGGACTGATTTCCTTTAGGATTGACTGGTTTGATCTCCTTGCAGTCCAAGGGACTCTCAAGAGTCTTCTCCAACACTACTGTTCAAAGGGATCAATTCTTCAGTGCTCAGCCTTTTTTACTGTCTAGCTCTCACGTCAGTACATGACTACTGGAAAAGCCATAGCTTTGACCATATGGACTTTCGTAGGCAAAGTAAAGTCTCTGCTTTAAATATGCTGTCTAGGTTTGTCATTGCTTTTCTTCCAAGGAGGCTCATAGTTTAATTATCGATTATCTGGACTTTTCTATTAAGTGGGAGCAGTGTTTACTTTCTCACTTTCTACCTCTATTATCTGTCTATATACAGCAAGAAGAAAAGTCTGGTTCCAGTTATTCTATTGTGACTTAAAGTGGAGTCCAGTAATTTTGCTGTAAATTATAAATACACCAGTAATCAAAATAAGACTGAGTGTGGATGGGCTGGAATAGAACTACTGTGACTAAAGCTTTATATCTGTAAGTGAGGGGGGAAAAAAGCACATTTCAGTGTATATGGCTTAGTTTTTATTTTTCTAGGTTCTTGGTAGGATTGTGATAATTTTCATGTTTTTAAAAACCTTTCCTTGATATACATCATCAAAAGACCCTGATGCACAGCTCTGTAAGGCACATCTGTGGATTTCTATAGATAGTTCAACCACAATGGTAAGTTTCATTTCATTTCAGATCAACTGTACATCCACATGATCAAAATTTACTGGCGTACATTTTCCTCTCAGACCAGCCTTCCCAAGGGATTGATGAAAAATGAAATAAATCCTATCAGCAGTTTTTTACAACCCTTATAGCAAAATCCATTACACTTTTAAAGAAAATAGGAAGTATATTATAGTGGTCAAAGGACCAGAAGAGATGGAGATACCACGAGAACTTCAGATATCCCAGGGCACAAAAGTTCTGAATGCAAAGATTTTCTAGGCGTTTTTATAGTCTAATTCTTAGCTATCACAGGGGAGTTTCCTAGCAATGTAACCAAATGTATTATTTACAAGATAAGGTTCTGAAAAGAAATCATGTGTCCTCGAAAATCTGGAACCACTTGCGAATTTCACTTCTACTTTGCAGGGTAGTCTTTTTTTTTTTTTTTGGAAAGCATGTATTTATTTATTTATTTATTTATTTATTTATTTTATAATTTTGCAGGGTAGTCTTGATGTCTGGAAAAGACTACCAACTTTGAGCAATCAGGAGGTGCTCAAAGCATGCTTGTTAAATAAATCACTGCAAACACTGACTGCAGAGCTTTGAAGGTTTCTTCCAGTCCAGTGCTTTGCCCCTATTCTTAGGCTGTGTTTTCTCTCTCACCAAACAAGTACAGAGGCCTTTCGTGGCAGGGTCATTTCCTGGGAAAATACCTAAAAATCAAGTGTGAAATTGAAGCTGTATTTTGCAATCTCATAGGACCAGTGTTCTTTATATTCCAAAGTCAAACTGTTTCTGTACACAGTTGGCCCGTGGTATCTATGGATTTCACGTCCATGATTCAATCAACCTCAACCGTGGTTTGAAGATCTTCAGGTAACCGTGGATACACAGGGCCAACTGTATTACACCCTTTTATATCACGGACTTGAACATCTGCAGATTTTGCTACCTGTGAGGGATACAGGAATCAAAGCTGGGTGGTGACCAAGAGAGGACTGTAGTCTATGAGTTTGTGCAAGTTCCAGGAGACAGTGAAGGATAGGGAAGCATGGTGTGCTGCCATTGATGGGTTGCAAAGAGTGGGACACGAACAACAACAAAAATGAAGAACAACCATGATATGTACTGAGAAGCATCTAGCACATACTTTCCAATTTTCTGCAGGTACATGAAAGGTATACATGTAAACAATTTAGACACACAAGTCAGAACTACCAGGTCTTCTGTTATTACTCAAAGGCGAGGGGGGCAAGGAACCGCTTGGTTACAAAACACTTCAGAACTCCTGGGAGACATCAATCAAATGAGACATGCCATATATAAAATATAATTATAAGCTCCCAGTAGTGCTGTTTTGAAAAGACAATAACCCATCTCATATTTGAAATGGCTTGCCCAGACAGCAGTCTTTGGAACGTCTTGCACTTTTCTTGACCTCAGTCTCTAAGGTCTTCCAGTTTTTAAAAAAATTCTATAATTCTTTGGACTTCCTGAGGAAAACAGAAAAGACTTCTCATTGTTGAAATGGGATTTGCTCAGAATTTCATACTGCTTAACCAATTAAAATGGATGAAAATTATTCTCCACTGATCACTTCTTCCTCTTCCACCCTTTTCTTATACTATGTCATAATCAAAGTATGGTTGTGAATCCAATTAAAGGGGCTACTTCTTACCCTGTATCATTTTCCGTGGAAATGAAGAAATGTGCTACTGTTACTAGTGACTTTCTTTGGCAAACATTTCGAAGTTAGTGGACACAAGCTTATAAATCATTTGAGAAACAGGAATTAAATTAACTAGCATGTGTGTTAACATAGAATACAGTCTTAGTCACAAGTCAAAGCCCTGGAATTAGTAGCTTTTAATCAGGGAATATGTTTCCTTAAATTATCCAACTGTGGTTTCTTCATTTATGTAATGGGCAAAATATTTTGTGGGGTTAACAGAAAGATTACATAAGATCCTATCTATCTATCTATCATCTATCTATCCATCATCTATCTTTATCTCTTATACCCACATTAGCTCAGAAACAGTTTCAAATTCTTCCAGAAATTTTATACAAGCAATTTTATACAAATGATGTATTGATAATAAAGTGGACAAAGAGTAATAATACTAGTAATGAATAACAACCATTTCAGTGACAACTCCTCTGTACTCTGCGGGTACAGTATCTCATCTCACACCTGTCCTATTGAGGAAACTGAAGCTCAGAGATGCCACTGACCTGGTCACACAGCCAGGAAGCCCAACAAAGAGAAAGTTCCTGTTCTGCATGTCACTGTGTCTGTGTGTGTCTCTCTGGCTGGCAGAGTCAAAGGGACAATAAAGGAAATAAAGAAAACAAGTGATACGCCTAGGTTTTAAAGTAACCCAGTAATAAAACCCTACATGATTAGGTGATGTGGAAAGGATTTCTCACCCAGATTACTGAAGGGCTTTATTGTAGGTGATTTATAATCTTAAACATCTGGGATGTATGGATCTGATATGCAGTGATGGAGACTTATCAGAGCCCAAACATTCTCTATATTGGGACAAGCTGGATGGGAAAAAGCTGACAAGGTGAAAGTATTCCCACTCTTTCTTAAGATCGCCTCCCAGCAAGGAAGCAGGCAGAGTTTGAATGCCCTCTCTAGAAGAGTTTGTCTTTACAGCCCTGGGGCTAAGTAAGAGTCCCCAGACTTTGGAGGAAAGTTAAAAGAATTACTCTCCCCAGAGCACCAGAGTACTCCAACTATTCACACAAACAAGTCAGCAAGTAAAAATTTTATCCAGACCATAGCAAGTGTTGAATTTGCTTGTGATAGAGATTTAACCTCCTTGGCACCCCTAGAATAAATAAGATGGCGTCAGTAGATGGTCTCATTAAATGAGAACTTTTAAGTTAATAGTCAAGAAAAAACTTAATGAAGTTTTTGATTATTTTATTTAAGAAGAAACTAAGTGTGAAGCGTGAGATTGTGTAAGTGCCCATATGCTGGCATGAGCTTTGGAATAATATTCGTAAAGATCAGACTCTATGTGAGCTTTCAAATTACTTTTTCCATGTAAATTTAATTTTATATGGAGATGCAATTACTGCTTCTTACTACTGCAGCTTGAAAAAGACAGAATTTTAAAGTAGTTTCCAAGGAGAATGGTAAAATCCTCAAGATGAGGGATTTGGCATAAGCACGTTCTTAGGACTAATATTGGTTTTCTTGTCCACTGGGAAGCATGTTTTGAAACATTTTGCTTTGTTTGGTCTGATTTTTAACATCTTTTTAGAGAATAATGTAAGGTCTTGAGCTGTAAGAATGTATAGATTGTCACTGTCAAAAGAAAACTGCATTTTTTAATTGACAATAATCTTTCTGATTCCAATATATATTTGGAAAAATTAATACTCAGTCATAAATATGACCCCTACTCTCTTTTTCTTATTCTATCTTTCTATCTACTTATCTATACACTCAGGTAGAACATTACCTGACTATGGGTAGAGCATTACAGAACTCTGGCCAGAGTTTTAAAAAATGAAGTTGTTATAGAGAAGGAGTAGCTCATTGGCTTACAGTGTTGCTATGAGGGAAAAATCTCCCTCCCCAGCCACATCCCACCCTCCTAGGTCATCACAGAGCGCAGAGCTGACTTTCCTGTGCTTTGTAGCAGGTTCTCACTACCTATTTTACCCATGGTAATGTGTATGTCAGCCCTAATCTCCCAATTCATCACACTCCCTCCTTCCCTCCCTATGTCTGCATTATCTCTTCTCTACATCTGCATCTCTACGCCTGCCCTGGAAATAGGTTCATCTGTACCATTTTTCTAGAGTCCACATATATGCGTTAATAGACAATTTTTTTTTCTCTTTCTGACCTACTTCACTCTGTATGACAGACTCTCTGTCCATCCACATCCCTACAAATGACCTGGGTTTTGTTCTTTTTATGACTTTCTCCTTTTTATGAATGGACTTTGGTAAGAGAAGACGCACACTTCTTCAAGCCATTGGGCAGGGCCTGATTCGATGATGCTCATTAGAACTTTGGCCCTGAGCTGCTAGGTCACTTCAGTCATGTCTGTCTCTGTGTGACCCCATAGACGGCAGCCCACCAGGATCCCCCACCCCCGGGATTCTCCAGGCAAGAACACTGGAGTGGGTTGCCCTTTCCTTCTCCAATGCATGAAAGTGAAAAGTGAACATGAAGCTGCTCAGTCGTGTCCGACTCCTAGCGACCCCATGGACTACAGCCCACCAGGCTCCTCCATCCATGGGATTTTCCAGGCAAGAGTACTGGAGTGGGGTGCCATTGCCTTCTCTGCTGGCCCTGAGAGAAAAGCCAAAAAAACGCTCAATATGCCTTGTAGCATGAGGAAACTGCCAATCACCAAGATCATCTATTTTATTTCTCTCTGGATAGCTGAGCTGGAGACTCAGCAGGTGGCATTCTTAAGCCAAGTTAGCCTTATAGAGCAGTGACAAAGTTAGAGCACCTTGGATGAGTAATTCTATTTTTTTATGTTGAAAAGAGCTGGAATTCCCTATTATGATGTGAAATCTTCTAAATTTAAGATCTTGGCTCTACATTTGTATTAATTTCATAGATCATCAAAACAATATTATTAGGCTAGTATTGGCCTTTGGCTTTAGTGTAGCATGTCTCTAAAATGCTTGAGACTAGGTCTTTCTATATAGATAGAGTGAGGAAAATTGAGCACCTTGGGATGTGTGTGTTTATTATTCCATTACATCTTGCACCGAGCCCTGAAAATTATGTTGCTGGCCCTGCTAAACCTAGGTTAGAATCCTTTCTCCTAAATTCTAAGTCGCAATACCTCACCATTCTTCAGTTTGGTGTTCCATGTTTCAGTGGTAATGATTATATGCCTAGAGCAAGGAAACAAAGGAGACTTGTTTAAATAGATTTCACTTTACATAAGAGTGATCATAATCATGATTTCATAGTAGATACTCATGCATCTGAACTTGTCCATCTTTGGTCTGTTCTGGGCTTTTCATTCATTAGTGCACTGTTCCTGGGACAAAATGAGGTGGTGTAAAATGACAAGCAGCACATACGATAATTTACGTTAATTACCACTTTTCTAGGTTAGATCGTTGATATGTGATTATCTGAAGTGGAAATAAAAGAGTCAGAGTCATTCTTGTCTCTGCTGGAAACAAATGATGAGAATGTAGGGTGTGCTTTTCCAAAGAGAAAGGCTTTTTGAACAGCACACGGTCATCATTTGGGGAGAATCATTCTGAAGCAATAATATTTGTTCTTTTTTTTCTTTTCATTCTCAAGGCTCTTAATACACAAGCTTGAAAAGCTTTCAAGAAGCATTTACATCTCTTAGGAGGTTGCATATGAACCTGGACACAATTCAGTACCTTGAACAGTATAAACACTAGCCCTACATCTTCGTTTGCTGCCATGATAAAATATCATAACCAAGTGGCTTAAACAACATCCATGTGTTGTCTCACAGTTCCAGAAACTAGAAGTCCAAGAGCAAGGTGTCATCAGAGTTGGTTCCTCCTGAGAGCCGTGAGGAAGAATCTGTTTTATGCCCCTTCCGAAGCTTTTGGTGGCTTGCTCACAACGTTTGGCATTCGTTTGCCTCAGTTTCTACATCACTGCCTTCCTCTTCACTTTGTGTTGTCCCTCTGTGTGTGTGTATCTGTCTCCAAATTTCCCCTTTTAAGAAGAATGCCAGTCATATTGGAATAGAACCAACCCTCATGACTTTATGTTAGTTTGATTACCTCCATAAAGAGCCTAAATCCAAATATGGACACTTCTCAGATACTGTAGGTTAGGACCTCAAGGACTTCCCTGGTGCTTCAGACAGTAAAGAATTTGTCTGCCTGGTGGGAGACCTGGGATCGATCCCTGGGTTGGCAAGATCCCCTGGAGGAGGGCATGGCAACCCACTCCAGTATTCTTGCTTGGAGAAGCCCCATGGACAGAGGTGCCTGGTGGGCTACAGCTCATGGAGTTGCAATGCGTCAGACATGACTGAGTGGCAAAGAACACAGCACATGTGAATTTAGGGGAATACAATTCAATCCAGGAAATCCCGACATCCTTGCAAATAATTAACTTGGTCAGGACAAAGAACCAAAGACTTCTGTGTCTAGTCTCCATCTGGCTCCTGCTTAATAGTTAATTCTTCAGGGGAGACTGAGTCATAGAGATGCATGGAGCTGACATCAAGGTGAGGGAGAGCAGCAGAGGATGTGTCTCCTGCATCCCAAGACATCTGTTGTCTGAGAAGGACACATCCCCTCACCTTCCTCATGCCAGGGAAAATTCACAGACAAGAAGAATGGTAAAAATGAGGCCTTTGTAGAATCAGCGATCACACATATACTTTTTTCCTTTGGCCCATAACAAGGGCTTAGCCTCTGATGATTTTATTTTTCAAGGTTTGACTGAACATCTGATTGTCTTGTTTCTGTTAATCTTTTACGTCTCCAGTGGTCCGTGCTCTCATGCGTATATGAGAGAGTATATTTTAAAGGAGTCAGAAAGACATGAAAACATTGGAGAGGTGTGCCCTCGGAAGATAGTAGAGTTGATAGATAACTAAGCATCGCCCCTACCATGAGCCACGGTTTGGATATCTGACGATGCCTGAAACATGGCGGACATTCAGGAATTTTTGTTGATGAAAATACTAAAACTAGTGAAGGGGAGCTATGTTTCTTACATGCTTTTTCCAACTTCTTACTTCCTGATCTTTTTCTCTGGAGTCTGGATCATAAGATTGGAGGAAGGAGATCCTTTCGCATATATAGAGGAAGGGGATATTTTTATATGGTTTGTTCATGGTCCATTGTCATCCCTGACTATGCTCACCCACAGCTCGCCCACTTTAATAAAGAAGGCTGATTTCTGCAGCGCACAGCCAAATGTTCTAGATGTGGGTTGCTCACTTTCCCCTGCTCTCAGAAATTCCTTTGACTTAGAGCCAACCATTATGCAGATGTGTGCTTGTGATCAGCTGTGATCAAGACAGATGACCTCTTTTCCCTCCCACCGTTTGTTGCCTCAGCCTTTTTTGCTGAGTTTGTACAGTAGGGCAGGTTCTTTGCCAAACCCACTTTTGGACATCTATTCCAAACTGAAGACAGAAGTCATAATTCTATTTTTCAATTTAGTTTGACTTTGTGAATAGGGAATAGTCATGACATTAAATGAGATTACCAGTGAGAGAGTGAAGAAAGAAAGGCTGAGAAAAGAGCCAGGAGAGAAATCATTCTGTGTTGTTTAAAGAAACAAAATTCTCCTTTCGGTTGATCCCTGATTTGGGACTTAGAGGTCTATTTCTGAAATACAAAACAAATTCGATTCAGCTGAGGTAAAATCTTGCTCATATCTTCTGTAAATTTGTCAATCTATGAGAAATTTCTACTGCTTTCCATGACTGACATTCTCATGACCCTTAGTTGGTTATGTTGAGTGTCTGGACTAAAAATAATGACTTAAATTTATGGAGCATTTTCTCTGTTACAGCCATTATACTGAATAATATTTACATGTATTCCGGGAAATAGTGAAGGACCAAGAAGCCAGGTCCATTGCGGTCTATGGGGGTCAAAAAGAGTTGGACATGACTTAGCAACTAGGCAACAGAATCTCATTTAATCCTCGAAATAATGCTGTGAAGTGAATACCAGAGCTATCTCCATCTTACACACAAATCAACTGAGGAATGGTGAGGTTAAGTAGTGTGTCTAACATCCACTGACTAAATAAGGGCAGAGTAGGGATTCACCCCTTGAATATCTGATGTGAGAACCCATGTCTGTATCCTTCTGGATGGGAAGGCTGAGCCTTATTCACTTTTCTAATCTCCTGTCTCATACATTATGGAAACTAGAGTATATCATTCAATAACTATTACCCAGAGCCCTGTATTTTAATTTTAATTGGTCCAAGTAAGCGTGGACCTTTGAGTAAAACAGCACTCAGTCTTTGAGAAAGAATAGGTTAAGTAATCTATTAAGTTAATAGACTAGATTTTTACAATGTGCTCATATTATCTTTTTCTTCCCATACTAACAGTGGCTATCCCAGACCATTTCTTATCAGAGTTCCCAACTTCATCCATGCCCCCATCCTGCTAACTGTTCATCTATAGATCCTCTTACATAGCAGGCTCCCAGGGTAATAAAAGTTTCCACTTCCTTCATATCCATGTTAGGACTTATTTAGAGGGTTACCCATCCTTCTGACTTTCCTACATTTTTAAAGGAAGAATTGTACTTATCCAATTCCAAGGCCAATTCCAATTCCAAGGCTGAATAAAAATTGCATATAAGCTTATGATTCCTTTTTAAACTAACATGATAAAATCAGTCATAAAGTGTCAGTTGAATGGAAGCTCAAAAAGAGATTCAGTGACTTCGTTCAAAGTGTGATATACATGTTTGTACCTTCAGGACAGGGTCTAGCACACAGTAAGTATCAGTGTGTGCTTTCTCAAACAAATTAAAGTAGGATAGAGGATGACTTTCTAGCTCAGGCTACAGCCTACAGTGGAAAGGCTACTTATCACAGCCAGAATTCTAGCCAGTACAAAGAATTCTGGAGATTCCAGAGCTGTAAAGGGGGAGGAGAGAGAAAAATGTATTATATATCAGTGCTTCTCTAAGTTCAGTCTAGATCTAGGGTGTTTCTCTACATGAATACTGATGACTAGCCTCTGTTTTTACTCAGATTTATTTGAAGTTGTCCTTAGAGACTCTAAGATGCCATCAGTCTCACAGTAAAAGGAAAGGTGGAAAGATAATTAATGCATCTTAATCATTTCAAGAATCTCATAAGAGTGCTTCAGTTTTCAAACTTGCATAAATATTTAGTACTTTTGCCATATATTTTAGCACTTAGCATATTTTGCACATATTGGGAAAGTACTGAGCAATGATTGTTTGTTAAGTGAACTCAAGAAAAAGTGTCTCAGAGACCTCTAGGGACAAACTGAGATCAGAAACCATTGTTCTGTTGGACCACCAACCAGCTGAGTGATGCAGTTTGATTGTCTCAGCACCTAGGGTGTCGATACAAGAAACAAACAGATGGCTCAATTGACCCAGGAGAAAGGATTTGCTAGACTTGGTGGATTGAGCCACATGAGACTTCTGGTAAGAATGCAGGAGAGGTTTGTCCCTGCAGAACAGGGAATTAAGCAAACCAGCAGAGGTACTGTGGAAGGACCGGGGGGCTGAAATACGACACTATCAAAGAGAAGATTTGATGAGCAAGGTGAGTGTACTGAGCACTGGGGTTAGAAAACCATGCCCTCAGAATTAAAAGAAGTGGAAAAGTTCACAAAATGAATAAAGGGCCAGTGTAGCCATACATCGTTGTGTGAAATGGACAAAGCCACTTGTGAAGTTTATTTGAACTCTCCTTGTGATTCCTTGCTGTGCTGTGGCTGAAGGGTTCAAGTTGCCTGTGGAGACACATTTCTCTGTCTCCAGTGCCTCTGAAGTCATTCCAAGCAAGATGCCAAAGAGGAATGAGGAAGAGACGCTGTCTTAGGCACAGACCTCATATTCTCAAGGAATCTCTATAGGAATATGCCCATGTGGGTTGGGCTCTGGACCAACTCCTTCCAGCTAGTCCATCCTTCCTGTCAATCCTGGTCTGTTCTCTTTGGACTATGATCTTGGAAGATGCCAACTGGCCTGTGCTCCTTGAATCCGGGACATCTTTCGTTCTTTTCTTACTCTTAGATGTTAAATCTAATCTCTATTTAGAGACTACTTGTCTATTCTCCCCACTCATATTTTGGCCTTAACTCATCTCTCTGAACTTTGGATATTTTTGTTCCCTTCCCCATGGCAGACCACCTCAGACCTGTGGTTTCCTACCCTGACAGAACGTTAATGGCTGTCAAACTCTTTTGGTGTAGCTAGATGTTAGGCTCTCTTTTCTTTGAGTCTAGTCCATTTAGTTGCCTTCCCAGACCTTAGTTAATATCTCTCAGGGGGCCTTTTCCAAAAATATCTTCTCTTTCACTCTTAGTTGGAAAAAGAAATGAGTCTATACTTAGAATATTTTATCTCATCTTTTATTTTGCCTACTTTTTCTAAAATTATGGCAACAATGACACCACTTAAACAAGTGAGCTAAATTTTTTTTAAGGCATAAAGATCTTTCTTTGTGTCCTCAAATCATAATAGCTGGAACTCTAAGGGTAAGGAAGAAAGCTAGCATTGCCTCTCCTTCAGCTATTTCACAGCAAGACTAGACTAGCCTAGACAAAGAATTCATCTGGCAAGTACTATTCCTTATCCAGCACAGTAGTTCAAATGTCTGATAAGGATGTTCACAGGTGATTTCTCTTCCTTGAAAACTTCTGTTTAATCTCACTGACCTTTCTTGGAACACTTAGAGGAAATGTGTCCAGGGGACTTCTCTGGCAGTCCAGTGGCTAAGACTTGCACTTCCTCTGTGGAGGGCATGAGTTCCATCCCTGGTCAGGGAACTAAGACTCTGCATTCTGCTTGCCATGCAGCGTGGCCTAAATAAGTAAATAAATAATAAAAATGGCCAGAATTAACATTAAAAAAAAAAAGACTGATCTTTAAAAAAAAAAAATGTCCAGCAGTGAAATCCCTGGCAGTTATTTTAAAGTGTGCTCTCCTCCCTCTCCTATTGGATGCTTCTGTGCATCAGAATTGGGAACAAGGGGATTGTGCTATCTGATGGGGAGGCTGACTTTGGAAAGATGCCTGGGACACACAAACCCTCTCCTCCGCGCCACCCCCCCACCCCCCCCTCCCACCCCCCCCCACCCCCCCCCCACCCCCCCCACCCCCCACGCAGCAGGCACTCAAGATCCCAGAGTTAGCAGCTCTCATCCATGCCTTAAGAGACAGCTGGGTTAGGGAAGTGAGAAGTATTTTGTTCTCTAAGCAAAAAGCTTCAGGGCATGGAGCTTTGGGAATCTGTGAATTTATTTTGCATATTCAGAATTAGTTGTTTTCACTTTCACAAGAATTAATTTTTTATTCTGTCATTGTGTGTTTGTTTTGAAGATTTTGTCTTTTTTTAAGCCCTTCTATTTTTTTTCAGTTGTTGTTGTTGTTAAGTACTGATTTAAAATTGTTTTTATTCTTAACCAAGTCAAAATCTTTGTTTCTTCAACTTTTTCTATGCCATTGGGGGGGGGGAGGTGGGAAACTGTTTCAGGTTTATGAACATTTGGTCAAACGCTACACCAGTGTTTCTTCATGTAGACATATCTAGGAGTGACAAGTTTCAAAAGATGAGCCTCAACTCTCTGGCCCACATGTCAGAAAAATGCCACGTCCTCTGGTGCGGAGCACATGCAAAGGTAGCCCACCCATTGTGCTAGAGAGAGTCAGAAACGAGGTTGCTCCAGCCCTCACTCATATGTCCATTTCCACATGTTCTTCATTACCCAGAATCTTCAGCTTGACAGAAGTCTCAGCACTTAAACAGATGCATTATTTCTCTGGACTACCTGTAACCAATATGTCTTTGATAAAATGCTCACCCCTACAGATACTCCAAAGTAAAGCATTCTCCACAAGTTTAGCTTGAGAAGCACAGTTGGGAAATTAATTCTTGGCAAAATAGTTAATAGTATGGAAAAGAATGTCTTTTCTCGGGGAAATTCACAATATACATTAAAAAGATAAAGCCTCTGAAAAGTCCTACAACAATGTTTCACATGTTTAGTCCAGTGTCTCTCAAACCTATTTAAAGACATAGTCCCACTTTCTTTTCTTTTGCATAGCACCTTTTCACCTGGGGTCAAACCTGGGCACGACAGCCTATGGGGCCTTTGTAGAACTGAGCTGACAGAGCAGTTCTTGGCTTTAGTCCATCTGCCCACACCAAGGTGCATGCTGGGATGTCGTCCAGGAAGCTCCTTATTAAACCAATTGAAAGGCTGCTGTTTATTTTCACGACTGTCCAGTTTTCTCTTCATGAAAACTCAGGCAGATTTTTCTTCCTATTTCAGTATCAGAAAAATCATATTTCGGGGTAACAAACATGATTTTATTTTATGGACTCTCTGTGTATCTTGCCTTCTTTGCTTTGATGTAAGTAGATTAAAAGGTCAAAATTTGAGCCACTTAAACCAAGACTCCTAACATGCAGTTTATTACTAACCTATTTCCTTGCTGAATTTAATTTTTCCCTACTTTTTTGCTCCACGTTCTCGCTTATTTGGTTATTATAATGTTGCCCTATTCTGGGGTGTATGCATCTTATAAATTAATGTGCATTCCCATTGTAATAGGGAGGGGTATAAAATATCTTTAAAGTTTCCATTAAGGATTTAAATGAGTGAGTGAGATACTTAGACTGATCATCTTTAACATAACTATTTTAGGCAATATACCACCTGCTTCGAAGACCATCAAATTCAGGAAAATAGCTATCCTAGAAGCTTTACAGTTTTAGCTTTTATATTTAAGACTGTGATCCATTTCAAATTAATTTTTGCATATAGTCAAGACAGAGATAAGTCATTTTTTCCACATAGATATTCAGTTGTTCCAGTATAATTTTATTGAAAATTTTCCATTAAATTACACTGGCACCTGTCATAGGATGAATGGTAACTCCCCCCCCCACCCCCAGCAATACCAGATTCTAATCCATGGAACATGTGCACCTTAACCTTCTCTGGCAAAGATTTTACAGATGTGGTTAGTCAAGGCTCTCGAGATGAGGAGATTATCCTGCATTATTTGGATGGATCCTAAGTGTTATAAGTGTCCTGCTAAGAGAGAGGCAGAGGAAGACTGCCTCAGAAGGAAAACGGAGATGTGATGATGGGGGCAGAGAGCAATTTGAAGCTGGCTTTGAATGTGGAGGAAGGAGTCTGGGGCAAGGAATGTGGTTTCAGAACATGGAAGAGCAAAGAATGGATTCCCTCAGGTGCAGCTGAGTGGCCCTGCCAACACGTTGATTTCATCCTGGGAATATTGATATTGGTCTTGTTTCTATAAATGTGAGAGGATCTAAAGGAAGCAAAAACCCTTGGAGATGGTATAAGTCACAGAGTAGAAAAAAATGAAGTCTAGTACAAAGGAAGTCTCCCACTTCTCGGGGTTGGAAGGTTGGAAACTAAAGACTGTCTGGAGTTGGAGTAAGCATTTGAGGAGAGAATTTAAGGAGACTAGACTCAACGTGGAGAAGGCAATGGCACCCCACTCCAGTACTCTTGCCTAGAAAATCCCATGGATGAAGGAGCCTGGTAGGCTGCAGTCCATGGGGTCGCGAAGAGTCGGACATGACTGAAGCGACTTAGCAGCTTAGCAGCAGACTCAGCGTGGAGATGCTGCACAAGATCTCTGGGGACCAGCATCTCTCATTCCCTGGGCCCGCCCAGGATGGAGGGAGGTGAAGCAACACAAACCTCAGATAGTGTGAGGTGAGAGCCTGAAAGCAGAGAAGGCTGCGCTCCTTTCTTTTTTGGAATATGAGTGCTCCAGAAGCCAGCAGAGTGTAGACTTTGTCAGGTCGGCATACTCCAGGAAGATTTCCAGGCAAGTGGGCTCAAGAGAAGATTCAAGGGAGTTTCAGGGAAAGCAGCTGATAGTTCCTGAGCATCTAAGGAGGATACGGGGAAGTGCAGAAGTAACCAGGTGACTAAAGCTTGAGTTTGAGATAAAGATGCTGAAGACGGACTTCCCTCATGGTCCAGTGGGCTGAGATTCTGTGCTCCCAATGCAGGGGGCCTGGGCTTGATCTTTAGTCAGGGAACTAGATCCCATATGCCATAACTAAAAGATCTTGTATGCTGTAACTAAGAGCTGCAACAGCCAAATAAATATAAATAAATATGTTTTTAAAATATTTAAAAAGTCGCTGAAGAAGGTGGCAAACTCTGATCTGGAGTCAATGACTAAATTGGTTGTCTTTTGTGATGGATGTTGGCATAGGGCCCAAAAGACCAACTTCAATGGGTATCAGCTGAGGATGCCCAGTGAGATGTGGGCTCATGGCCAGATCATGGGGATGAGATATCACCAGCCAATACCCAGGGGCATTGTTTAACCCTTTCCTGGTGCCAAGACAGTGCAACATAGGAACCTCCTCCAGTGAAGTGAAGTGAAAGTTGTTCAGTCATGTCCGACTCTTTGCAACCCCATGGACTATACAGTCCATGTAATTCTCCAGGCTAGAATACTGGAGTGGGTTGCCTTTCTCTTCTCCAGGGGATCTTTCCAACCCAGGGATCGAACCCAGGTCTCCCACATTACAGGCAGATTCTTTATCAGCTGAGCCACAAGGGAAGCCCAAGAATACTAGAATGGGTAGCCGTTCCCTTCTCTAGGGGATCTGCCCAACCCAGGAATTGAACCGGGGTCTCCTGCATTGCAGGTCAGATTTGGACTTAATGAAGAGGAGAGAGAAGAAACACCCAAAGGCTGGATATGTGTCCCAAAGTGTCTAACTGTTAGAAAGGGACTGAGATGAGAGTTTGATTTAAAAGATCACTGGGTTAACTCTAGATTTGTTAAAATCAGAAAATAATTTTTCCATTCTGTGGGGATTGGGAGCTTTATAATAAAGTTGAATTTTGATATAGTAAATAGATAATAAAGTCATATTTAAGCAAGGCAAATATTAATGTGTAAATTTAAATAAAACAGTAGCTAGCATCTCCATTTTACAATTAGTAAAAGGTAGGCTCAATCAGTCAATTAAATTGTCAAATATAATTTAACAAGATAGAAATCAAATCTTGTCTCATTTAACTTCAAACTTGTGTCCTTTTCTTTGCTGACACAAGGGAGAAACCACCATCAGAAACCTAGTACTGTAGAGAGCTCATTTCACTCTCCTCAGAATCAATTTCTCCGTGTTGAAAATGAAGATCCTCGTAGACATAACAATTTATAATTCTACTGTATGGTGCAACAGAAAGAACTCAGTAATTAATTTTCCTGTAGGATACCTTGAGAGTTGCCATCTTGATTATGGTAAAGTTGAAATATAAAAAAGTAAAGAAACTGTACAGAGGTCAGGGGAAATCTTATCAAATAACATTCTCATTTTCCCTACTTGTTGGCACACCTGTTTTCGCTTTTAGGAGTGGGAACAGGTAGTCAGAAAAGCCTTAATTAGTCACCAGCATTAGCCAACTTGAAGGGAGATGAACTTAGGGGCTTCCCAGGTGGCACTAGTGGTAAAGAACTAGTGGGCATGGCAGACCACTCCAGTATTCTTGTCTGGAGAATCCCAAGACAGAGGAGCCTGAGGGGTACATAATCCATTGGGTTGCAAAGAGTCGGACACAACTGAAGCGACTTTACATGAAAAGGAGCTAAAGTAGTTGAATTTTTCTTTAAAAGGAGGAGCTCTGCAATGCTTATTTGGTTCAGAGTGAGTGGCGGGAGCTAACGTTTTCTATATAAAAAGTTATCAGACTTCTGACGAGTATAAAAATTTCTTCTCAACTAATCTTATTATAGAGTTTGAGTTGAAAATACCTTCTTCAATTGTGGTAAGAACCAGTATGGGAGAGAGAAAACAGAGCTTGCAAATAATTTCCTTTGTTCGTCCATAAGCATTGAGAAATGGCATAATATTTTTCAAATAATACAACTAAGCTGCAAAGGTTTATTCTTTATAGCCCCATCAGGATTCCCCTGCCATTTATCCATCTTTAAAAACCTTTCGATGATAATCTACTCAAAACTTCTCTAATATCCACCACAAGCAATTAGACAAATTCTAACATTCTAGTAACTAGCATATTAGAAAATAACAGATATTTAATCTGTAACTTAGGAAATCAAATGCATGAGGAAAAATAATCATATTTTAAAGTAAAAGTACGAGAATAGGAGTTGCTAAGAAACTACTGCCACTGAAGTTTTCCCTTGGAAAGATCCTATTTTAAACTTACGGTTAAGACAAACAAGATGGGTGGAGTATATACAACTACAAAACAAATGCAGTGATGAGTTAAAGCAAAAAAAGGACTGCATTTTGTAATCCACAAGACTAGATCTGTGGATGTAAGCAATCCTCGGTAAATATTTGTGTGTTCTTCCTATTATTGTATGTTCTTCCTATTCTGTTAACTTTAAATTTTAAATTACATTGTAGCAATTTCACTTTAGTGAAATTTAGTTGTTTAGTGGCTAAGTCATGTCCGACTCTTGTGACTCCATGGACTGTAACTTGCCAGGCTCCTCTGTCCCCATGGGATTCTCCAGACAAAAATACTGGAGTGACAAAAAAAAAAAAAAAAGAATACTGGAGTGGGTTCCCATTTCCTTCTCCAGGGGATCTTCCTGACCCAGGAATCAAACCCGGGGATCCTACATCGCAGGTAGATTCTTTACTGACTGAGCTTCGGGGGATTAAGAGTTGACAAAAGCAAATTAGAATTCCTAAATTAGTCTCCTTTACTGGGTAAGAGTTACCTCAATGATTTGAAATCAACTCACTTCCCCATCCTAGAGCCAAAAGAATGTGGATATTGGCCTATTTTAATATTTTTCTAGTTCAGACAGAAGCCTATTACCCCCTAGTTCTCCCACCGATAAGCTGAGTTATTTGTAAGATTCATTTTGATAATTTCTTCTCTCTAGGGAATTATATACTGCACAGACTGATACCAAATATGTGAAAACTATTGTTTCATGTACTTTGTTTTTTTGTTTTAGATTTTTTGGTCATGAAAGTAAATCTGGTTCCTGTTACTCCATCTTGGCTGGGAGAGAAGGCAATTTAATTTTATTTAATCTCATTTTTTCCTCTATCTCATGAACTTCTTCTGGCTTTTGCCTTAGCATAAACAAGTTAGGATCAGTAACATTTAAATTAGATTTGGTTGCATCTCCTTGACTGCTGCTCGTAAGTTCTAGATATACTTCATTCTATTTTATTATTAGGCATTTCCAAGCAGGTTGAGCCCAGCTGAAGATTTACTATGATCTAGAAAATGAATTCTTTTTCAGTTTGCTTGGTCCTACATCTTGAGACAGTCTTTCCATCTTCAAGTTTTTGTTATATTCCAATTCATCGTGTGATAATGGGAAGGCTAGGGGAAATTCTGCTATTTTCATTTTCTGGTTGAAGTCCATGCTAAAAAAGATAAAAAGATATACGTATCTTTTTCTTTTGATCACTGCTCTGTTTCAAGTACCTTGAATTAGAATTGTTAGTTGAATAAATGAATTTGTTATTGTTGCTCAGTCGTGAAGTGCTGTCTGACTCTTTGTGACACCATGAACTGCAGCACGCCAGGCTTCCCTGTCCTTCACCATTTCCCGGAGCTTGTTCAAACTCATGTCCATTGAGTCGGTGATGCCATCCAACCATCTCATCCTCTGTTGTCCTCTTCTCCTCCTGCCTTCAATCTTTCCCAGCATCAGGGTCTTTTCCAATGAGTCAGCCCTTTGCATCAGGTGGCCAAAGTATTGGAGCTTCAGCTTCAGCATCAGTTCTTCCAATGAATATTCAGGATTGATTTATTTTAGAATTGACTGCTTTGATCTCCTTGCTGTTAAAGGGACTCTCAAGAGTCTTCTCCAATACCACAGTTCAAAAGCATCAATTCTTTGGCTCTCAGCTTTCTTTATGGTCCAACTCTCACATTAGAACATGACCACTAGAAAAAGAATAGCTTTGACTAGATTAGACCTTTGTCAGCAAAGTGATGTCTCTGCTTTTTAATATGAAGTCTAGGATTATCATAGCTTTTCTTCCAAGGAGCAAGCATCTGGATGAATTTAATTTCTGAGCCTCACTCACTACATCTGTAACGGTTATACAATTATATTAATTCTTACTTACAAGAGATTTGGGAGAATAAATGAAGTGACAGAAACACATCCTATAATTACACCTGACACATGGTCATACATAGTATCTGATTATTATTATCACTACTTTATTCTTTCATTAGTACATACTGTTTGAGTTCTTGCTCTTTTGCTCTTACCCTGTAAGTTCTCTGTGTTCAATGACTTTGGATAATTAGTCTTTGCACATCAGAAAGAAGTATTCAGTAAATAATTGCTGAATAAATGACCTTAGCACCATGTCTGGATTGCAGTTTCTTCACTTGTAAAGCAAGAGAATAAAAATCGCCCGAGTCTTTTCAGACAGTGCCTTTCACTAAACAACTTGCTTAAAAAAAAAACCTCACAGTCTGATAGTTTGAGGGCAGAGGTTAGAGAGTTTACAGATTGCTTCTTTTAGAGAGATTTTCTTCAAATCTTGACAGTATCCTCAGTGAGAAACAGACACACGCCTCTTGGATTTAATATTCACCAAAGCCCCTAAAGTGAAAGAGTTAGTTGCTCAGTCATTTCTGACTCTTTGTGACCCCATGGACTGTAGCCTACCAGGATCCTCTGTCCATGGAATTCTCCAGGTAAGAATACTGGAGTGGGTTGCCATGCCCTCCTCCAGGGATCTTCCTGACCCAGAGATTGAACCCAGATCTTCTGCATTGCTGGCAGATTCTTTACCGTCTGAGCCACCAGGGAAGCAGGGAATGGCTATCCATTCCAGTATTCTTGCCTGAAGAATTCCATGGACCCAGGAGCCTGGTGGGCTACAGTCCCTAGACTCACAGAATCAGACAGGACTGAAGCAACTTAGCACACACGCACATCCTGTATTTGGGTGGAAAACAGTCCACGGAGTCGCAAAGAATTGGACACGACTGAGCAACTTTAGCTTTCAAAACCCTTCAATATCCTCTTGAGCTTCCAGGGTGGTGCAGTGGTAAAGCGGTAAAAAAAAAATCTGATAAAAAAAAGTGGTAAAGAAATCTGCCTGCCGGTAGAAGAGACACAAGAGAGGCAGGTTCGATCCCTGGGTAAGGAAGATCCCCTGGAGAAGGAAATGACAACCCACTCTAGTATTCTTGCCTGGGAAATTCCAAGGACAGAGGAGCCTGGTGGGCTAGAGTCCATGGGGTCGCAAAAGACTCAGACACGACTGAGCAACTGAGCACACAAAAAAATCCTCTTTTTCTTTTCTGTATACACACACACATATATCTCTTCTCCATTCCCTCTTGATTGTACTGTTCTTTCTGCCTTTCTGGATCCCACCCCTAATGTATTCTTATGATCAGTCAACCAATTTTTCATAAACTGCTGAAATCTTGGTGTTATTTGGTGTGGACTGTGCTGTAGAGCGTTTCTGAGAAGTTATGTGATGACTGAAGCTCGTTGCAGCATTCTAAATTAGGTACCACGAGGGTGAGAACAAAAACAGTGGTTCACAGAGTTGGGTTAAAATTCTGTCTTTACCCGCTCAAAACTTCTGCACATCTCTTTGAGCAAACGTGCACTCCTCTCTGCTGTAATTTCAGTGAACTTTCTACCAGTTTCTGCAGATCCTACATTCTGTCTGGCTGACTAATGATATATTCCCTTTTTTCTTGAGCCATCCTATGATTTCACCACATAAATAGTAGCTTGGTTTCTTTCCTTGAATACTTGGAATGCTACCTTTTATTTGGATTGCCTCAGACTTCAGTAGAATGAGATCTGAGTCATGATTTATTTGACTTGTTTGAGGGCAGAAAAGCAAAGGCACATTTCTGATGAGAAGAGGTTTGCTTCTGAGAAAATAAGTTACTCATTCCAAAACCAACTACAAACTTTGTCATTGCTTCAGAATGACACAAAGGGTCAGTGCAGCCACCGCAAATGGCTATATGCACCTAAAGGCACAGCCAGCCCTGGCTTTGGACAACAATAGCCATGCTGAGCCATAAGGACCCAGTTTTGCCAACACTTTTGATTTTTCAAGAGAAAGTATAAACCCAGATTTGAATGTGCACTTTTATGATTTCAAAGATTGACAATGAATTAAGTTGAAAAGAACAATGTTCAAGTGCTAAACAAAGTATGTCTGTGACCAAAGACTTTTAGTTTTTAATCTCTGGTTGGTATACCCCGCCGGTTTGGCACTTTTTAAATGAAATTATCTAACAGAGTACTATCACTTTCTCTGAAGTGTTCGTAGAGAAATACATCTCTCAGAACAATGTTATGATAGAATGTTCTCTAAATATCTTTCCTGTTCCTTGAGAATCTAGAAAAGCAATAAAACCTGCATCGGTTGTCTGCTATGTGAATGACAAAGTGGGAGATACAAAGGCGTCTAAGGCATCATCTTTCCCTTTCCTCAAGGAAGTAATTATTTAGTTTGGAGAAACAGTATACATTCCCTCCCATGAAGTGCCATTCCTCTAAAACATGACAAATGTAAACACCAGGAAATCGTTCTATAAATGCTAATAATTTCTAAGAATTCAAAAGAGGCTGTAGAAGATAAATGGAGGCTGTGTTGATCAGAGCAGACCTTATGAAGTGGAAAAAATGGACCAGACATGAACAAAAGGATAGAATTGTACATGACATTATTTGTGAGTAAATGAGAAAACTAGTCCTTTGGGAACTAAGGGTTTATGTTAAGGAGTAAGGAGTAGATATGTGTATTCTAAGTCTGGCAAAAATAAACCAAAAAACAACACACACAACTTTTGAAAACTTCTGAAGGTGGATACATCAGCCTATCTTGGGCTATTCTTATCTAATATTTTAATGTGAGTTAATTCTTTTTATTTGGATTCTGTGCTTAACAAGCAGTCCTTCAATTCTCACTTGACATTCCTGTAAACTTATAAGATTGACCCTAAGAGCTAATACCTACATCACAGGTATTTATGCATATGTTAATAGTGAATATATATAGTCACCATTGTACACATATGTATTGTGTGTCTGCTCAGGCATGTCTGACTCTTTGTGACCTTATGGACTATAGCCCACCAGGCTCCTCTGTCTGGAATTTTCCAGGCAAAAATACTGGAGTGGGTTGCCATTTCCTACTCTACGCCATCTTCCCAACCCAGGGATCAAACCCATGTCTCTTGCGTCTCCTAAATTGGCAAGTGGATTCTTTACCACTGGGCCACCTGGGAAGTCCATCTTAATTATATATATATCATCTACAGTATGTGTATACAGATATATACACATAGATATATAATACATAGTTAATGATATATATTTGTGTGTATATACAGATTTAATACTGTTTATATATACATTTAGAGTCAGACACAACTAAGCAGCTAAACAACAGCAATGATAAATTTCTGCCAAATATTTTTCAGATAAAAATTTATTAAGCTAACTTAGCTTATTTTTTATTTTGCTCTAAAGAACAGTCAATTTTGAATTCTCTTTTTCCATTTTTATCTTACTAAAATTATTTCCAGTGGGATCAATTAATTTTACTATGGATTTGATTTGATCACTTTTGAAATCCACGTTGTTTTATTCAGACTAAGTTCTTCCATTTAGAATTTTCTCTTTTATGGTTATCATTTCTCCTTTTCTGAGGTCAAAATTACTGCTATAACTTTTACTGGGAAGTCTCGTTTTTCTATAAATACTTAGACAATACCAAAATTTATAGGCCAGCCTAGCTATTTATATTTTTACTTATGTTTTTTCATTAAATTTATTTTTGGATTCAATAATATTCATTATGAGTTGGATAAGAGACTTTTACTTTATTTCTTAGTAAGTCTATGAGATGATGATGACTGGTTTTTTTACAGACATTTCATGATTTAGTTTTTTTTCTTTTTAGGATTTTAAAACTCTGTTATTAATCAGTTTATTCCATGAGCTTCTGATCACATTATATGCTATATATTCACTGTTCTTGACATTGGTGGAACACAAAACGAACAATGGGGTTAACATAATGGCATTGAAAGGTACCCCTTGAAGTGCTGTCTTAGACTTTCTGATGATCTTCTAGTTTTATATGATTGTCTTTTGAGTTTGGATTCAGTTATTCTGCAAGTGCTTACTAAGAATTGACCATGTGTCAGACATACCACTATGTAGTATGTGACTCTACAAAGACTCTACAAAGGATATTGAAACATCAACAGAAATGAGAAGACATTCAGGAGAGAGAGAGTCCAGGGAAACCAAAGAATGATGAAAGTGTCAAATTCTGCTGGAAGCTCAAGGAAAGTGGAGGTCTGAAAATGTTCTCAGGAGTTAATAATATGTTGGCAATGGATTTAGGTGGGGCAGGAAACCAGATTGAGGGGTAAATAGGAAATGAGGAGGTAAAAACAATGAATTCAACAAGTTTGTGTGCAAAGAAGAAAGAAATAGAACCACAGCTAGAAAGAAAGCAGAGGAAAAGATGTTTGTTATTGAAAGAGACATGAAGGTATTTAATTGATGATGTAAGGAAGTCTCTTCAGAGAGAGAGGATGAAGTTAGTTAAGAGAAAAGAGAATAAAGAGATGGGGAGATAGGAGTCTGTGAAGCAGAAGCATTGAGAATGAGAGCACAGTGGTGCGGTGACCCTTACATTTCAAAGAAACAGATGTAAATAAATAAATCCATATCATTTTTCATGGATCCCTGAAATGCAGCTTGGCATTTTTCTTGACCTCTGTGCTCAGAAATCCCTAGCCCTGGCTCTCTTCTATTTTGGAGACGCTGCATTCTAATGGAAACCTCTGCTCTTCCCTTGCATTCATCATTCTCTATCTTAAATTCTTCCTCTTTTCCCCCTGTGAATCCATAACGATGTCACATCTCTATGCTTTTTAGTAAAAGAGAAGATAGATGGTGGAATCAGATGGCAGTGGATTCAACACTGACTCCATCACTCATTTTTGTAGTTTTACTTTTGACAATAACTTAAACTCTCTGAGACCTACTTTCTTATCCATAAAAGTGGATATACCATTCTGAAAATTAAATGAGAGAATGCTGTAGGCTCTTAAAGAGTATTCATTTTCCTTCTTTTCCCTTGTAAAGAGTTGTCCCCCTCAGTTGGCAGTCACCTTTGTGATTTACAAAAGTATCGCCAAGTTTCACAATCAGGCTCATCTCACTTTCATTTTGTCCAAATGCTGCTTTCCTCCTCATCTTCAGTCATCCTAAAAGTCCCGAGCACTTTAGGCTATCTGGTGTCATTCTTTAAATCGAACTTTTTGTGATAGGAGAAAAGAAAGACTGGGAGTTGGGTGGGGAAAGAGGAGTTGGAGCAAAGTCACGTCTAAACTTCAATTGATATCTTATAATATAGCAAAGAATCAGAAAATATCATATGTTAGATAGAAGCAGAAACTCTCAATCATGGTTTCAATACCAGAGGGCATTACTGACTCTCTTAAATGATATTGTTCCATTCTTCCATTAAAAATTTTTTTATAAGACAAACACTGCAGACCTTTTACAAGGACTGGGGAGACTAGTGAATTTTTCAAAAATCAAACTTATAAAATAATAACCCTAAACCCAAGGTAACTTTGCTTCTGTGCAAATATGTTGATTTCTGAGATGGAGAGTAAAACTTGGGAGCAGCCAAAGATATCTTAGCATGAACAAATGGCTCAGAGACAGCTATTGGTTTTTCAAGAGATCTATATCAAATCTTGTTTTCAATGAGAGTTCTGTCTTATCATAGGAATTTTGTACATAATGGTGAGACATGAGCCAGTACTCTTGCCTGGGAAATCCCATGGATGGAGGACCTTGGTAGACAGTCCATGGGGTCGCTAAGAGTCAGACACGACTGAGCGACTTCACTTTAACTTTTCACTCTCATGCATTGGAGAAGGAAATGGCAACCCACAAGAGTGTTCTTGCCTGGAGAATCCCAGGGATGGGGGAGCATGGTGGGCTGCCGTCTATGGGATTGCACAGAGTCGGACATGACTGACGTGACTTAGCAGCAGCAGAGATGTTAATAGCTGTATGTAAATCCGTCTTTGAAAATTATTTGACAGGGAGATTTCCCTGGCAGTCCAGTGGTTGAGACTTTACCTTTGCACACAGGGAGAGTGGGTTCTATCCCTGGTCAGAGAGCTGAGATCCCACATGCCTCACAGTCAAAAAACCAAAACACGAAACAGAAGCAATATTGTAACAAACCCAATGAAGACTTAAAAAAAAAAGGTCCAGGTCAAAAAAAAAAATCCTTAAAAATGTATTTGATGGAAACAAAATTAACCTCTTCATTTAAAAAATTCAGGTTCATTTTTGGATGAATCAGATCATATGTCATTACTCATCTAACCGTATGATTCTTTTTGTTCCTTAAACCATATTTCTAAATATTTCTAAACAATTTTAAAAGGTGATTTTCAACAGGTGCATGTGTAATATTTCACCTCTTGAGCTGTGGGATGGGTACCTGGCTGTTCATTATGAAGTCTAGTGAAATCAAAGCAAAGTACAATGAAGCCTAAACTATTTCTCTGATCATTTTGCTCGCACCCTTGAGGTGCTTGCACTATGAATACATTTAAGGGGAGTAACTGCTCTGACTCAAGATAAATACAGAGTTGAAGACGGGGGAGAAATTAAATACTGAGAAATTAGAAAAGGAAATATAGGAAAAGGCGCTGTCGTACATGACACTAGAGAGTTTTTCAAGCTGTTTTTATGTAAAATAAAATAACATGCAAAATACAACTTATTTTTTTTAAATATGTAGGTGTTGGGAAGCATTTCCTTGTTGGGCTGGGGGCAGTTGGCTTGTGTTCACTCCCTCTAGAGCTGTGAACTCTCTCTAACTTGGAGGTTAGTCTCTCTCACTACATCTCATTTCCAAACTTCATGAAAAACGAGGTGTCAGACACCAAAGCAATTTCAATTTGGCTAACAGTTCAAGAAACTAAACTACTGATTGCTTTGTAAAAGTCTCTGTCCTGAACCAAGTAATTGAACACTACACTGCTATTTCAGAGTAGCAAATTCAACTGATGGCTTTAAAAGTAATTGGAAAATCCTTAAATTGGCCAAAGTCAAGGCCCGTTACCCTTCATGCTGTCCTGCACATGATGCCCTGCAAGATTATTTCAGAAGAGCCAAGCTCTGTTTCCCATTTCAGTTCTGAATTCGTACTTGCAAACACGTGCTCTCTCTTCCTCCTTGATTTTCTCCACACCTATTTGTTCAAAGAGCTATTTTGGACTAAAATAAAGGAAAGGTAATCTTGGCAAGTTAAAGAAACTCCAAACAGAATGAGAGAATTTGAAATGCTACTGAAAACAGCTATCTTAAAAAAAATATATATATATATATATATATGTGTGTGTGTGTGTGTGTTTTTAGGAGAAGACGGTAGACTTGTAGTCCATACATCAACCTGGGGTTTTCAGGACTTAAGATCTGGGAGGTTTGCCTCAAATGACTGCCCAAGATTCCTATAAATCCCTGAGAGGGTGTTTGTACCATCACATGATGACCTCTGATTTGGACTTTTGCCTCTATTGAATTGTTGTTTTCAACTTTGCATCTACAATTCCCATAGATGGCTCCCAGCAATGCATGAGGTCAATAGTCTTGATTTTTAGAACAAATCTCTTCACAAAGTCTTTCTCATGCACTGAAGGCTTTGCTGAAATTAGAGGTGTATATTTCAGAAGCAGAAAAAAATTTACATAGACTGTAAAATTTTTATGCCAAACAAAGATGTTAAACATCTTTGTTATTAAAGATCCTACTGGTGATCTCCTGTGTTTCTTGACCATCTTTGGTCCGTTCTTGACATTCTAACATTTCCTTTGGACTCTACTGCTCTATCTCTCTAAGGAAAAAACTCAATCCCCCCATTTTACAAGTTTCCAGGTTTCATTTCTTTTGCATATCTAACCATCCAACTAAAATTTTGAAATTTCCAATCAGTTTTTCAATAAGGTATCATCCTTTTTCAGGTACTTTTGTGAAAAACAGGATGGGAAATAGGCTTGGGAGAGTGAGGATCTACACCTCTTCTTGTAGCCTAGTATTATAATATTGTATTAGTGGTGACATGGGGCGTCCCTGATAGCTCAGCTGGTAAAGAATCCACCCGCAGTGCAGGAGACCCCAGTTTGATTCCCGGGTTGGGAAGTTCCCCAGGAGAAGGGATAGGCTACCCACACCAGTATTCTTGGGCTCCCCTTGTGGCTCAGATGTAAAGAATCCACCTGCAATGCTGGAGACCTGGGTTCAATCCCTGGGTTGGGAAGATCCCCTGGAGGAGGGCATGGCAATCAGTCCAATATTCCTGCCTGGAGAATCCCCATGGACAGAGGAGCCAGGCAGGCTACAGCCCATGGGGTCGCAAAGAATCGGACGTGACTAAGCACAGCACAGAGGTGACATACTCACAGTGTTTGCCTCTTAATCATGAGCTTTTTTCAAACTTCTCCGTACTCTCTGAACACTGGCCACATTGGCTTTCTGGATGTTCCTTAAACTCACTGCAGTAGGCAGATGTGTACATGCATGCTAAATTGCTTCAGTCCTGTCCAACTCTGTGTGACCCTCTGGACTGTAACTCACCAGGCTCCTCTGTCCATGGAATTCTTCAAGCAAGAATACTGGAGTGGGTTGCCATGCCCTCCCCCAAGGGATCTTCCCAATCCAGGCATCAAATGGACATTTCTTATGTCTCTTGTATTGGCAAAGAAAAATGGCCCCCAAATAATGCCCACCTCTTAATCCCTGGCATCTGTGACTATGTTAGGTTACAAGGCAAAAGGGAATGATGGTTGCAGATGTAATTAATCTTTCTAATCAGTTGACTTTAGGAAGATTATCTTGGATTATCCAGGTGGGCTCAATGTAATCACAAGGATCTTTAAATGGGGAGGAGGGAGGCAGAACAGGTCACTGTGATGCAGTGTGATAAGGTTTGATCTGCCATTTCTGACTTGAGAGATGGAGAAAGAAAACCTTGAGCCAAAAAGGGGGGCAGCCTCTAGGAACTGGAAAACACAAGGAAAGGAATTCTCCCCTAGAGCTTCTAGGAAGGAAAACAGTGGTGCTAATACCTCAGTTTTAGCCTGATGAGACCCAGTGTAGCTATCTGACCTCAAGGTTGCTGCTGCTGCTAAGTCGCTTCAGTCATGTCTGACTCTGTGCGACCCCATAGACGGCAGCCCACCAGGCTCCCCCGTCCCTGGGATTCTCCAGGCAAGAATACTGGAGTGGATTGCCATTTCCTTCTCCAATGCATGAATGTGAAAAGTGAAAGTGAAGTTGCTCAGTTGTGTCCAACTCTTAGCGACTGTAGCCTACCAGGCTCCTCTGTCTATGGGGTTTTCCAGGCAAGAGTACTGGAGTGGGGTGTCATTGACTTCTCCGATCTGACCTCAAGGACCATAAGATAAAAATCTGTGTGGCATCTTTTCTTTTATTCTGCCTCTTCTCTTGCCTTTTATTTGGAGGGGGTGGAGAATAATTATATTTTGTGGAATTCTACTTTATTTTCTCTGTGGGTTTTTAGTGTACTTCTCTGCACTTACATATTTAGACAGGCTGTTGCAAGGATCATAATGTACATTCCTAACTTAACATACACAGTTGATATTTCATATGAAATATAAGAATTCTATAATAATGTAGTTTACTTTACCCCCATTATTGGTGTGAGTTTTTCACATACATTTTGCTGTAATGGTCACATACTTTTTAAAGAAAGTGAGAAAAGTTACTGTCTTTTATATTTACCCACATATTTGCCAAGACTTTTCATTCTTTCATATAGATGAAGTTTCCATCTGATGATATTTTCCCTTCCGCTGAAAAAGTTCCTTTTGTATTTCTTGTAAGTAAGTTCTGGCAGCAATGAAATCTCTTATTTTTGTGTTACATATAATAGTCTTTATTTTGCACTCATTTTTGAAGAATATTTTCTTTGAATGTAGAATTCTGGGTTAACAATTTTTTTTCCTTAGGCACTTTGAAGATGACATTTAATTGTCTTCTGTCCTCCATTATGGCTCATGAGATACAAACCAGGATTCATATGCTGGTTCCTAATGTGCAATATGCCTTTTTTTTTTTTCTGACTTCCTTCAAAATTGTTTTAGTTTTTGTTTTCAGCAGTTTGACTATGATGTGCCAAGGTGTGTGGGTGTGTATACATGTCTGTGTGTGTGTGTTTATCTTGCTCCAAGTTCACTGAGCTTTTTTGATCTAATTCAATATTTGACCAAATATAGAAAAGTTTTTGATAAATGTTTCTTTAATTTTTCTCCAGTCTCTCCTTTTATTCTCTCCTTGTGGGGCTCTAGTTACTTGTAAATTAGACTTTTTACACTTAGTTTTGTTGCTTTGTTGATGATCCTTTATTCTATTTTCTTGAGATTGAATAATTTTTATTGTTCCACCTTCAAGTTCACTTTCAGTTTCTTCTACCATCTCAACTCTGCTTTTAAGTCAAATTTTCATTTGACATATTATATTTTCTAGTTCTAGAACTTCCACTGTGCTCTTTATATTTTCAATTTTATTGATGAGATCCACTGTAAGTTCACTTACTATGGCCCAATTTGTCTTGAATAATTTATAATACACTAAGGTCTTTGGATATTTATAATTGTTCCCCTAAGATTCTCGTCAATTATCTAAGAGTTTGTTTTACTGACTTCCCTTTCCTCTCTCCTAAGGGCCATGTTTTATTTCTTTAAATGTCTCATAATTTTTATTGAATAATTTTTGCATTAGTTTGCTAGGACTGTCATGACAAAACACCACAAATATGGTAGCTTAAACAAGAGAGGTTCATTTGCTTACAATTCTGGAAGCTAGCAGTCCAAGTTCAAGATTTCAGAAAGTTTGAGATCTTCTGACATCTGTCTTGCTAGCTTACAGATGGTCAACTTCTTTCTGAGTCCTCACATGGTCTTCCTTCTACCTAATCTCCTCTTCTTATAACACCAGTCTTACTGGCTTAGGGCCCACCCTATTGAACCAATTTTAAGTTGATTGCCTCTTTAGAGGTCCTATTTCCAAATATAATTGCATTCTGAGGTACCTCTGAATTTGGAGCATCCCATAACCATGGATACTTCTCCTTCAGACTCCCTTCCCAGGACAGGTCTCCATCCCTAACTCTTTTGTCTCTCTTTTTGCCTTTTATATTTTGTCCTACCTCCTTTCAAAGAGAACGGGCTGCCTTTCTGGATGCCTGGTGTCCTCTACCAGTGTTCAGAAGGTGTTTTGTGGAAGTTGCTCAGCGTTCAAATGATCTTTTGATGAACTTGTCAGGGAGAAAGCAGTCTCCCCGTCCTATTCCTCCACCATTTTGAAACTTTCCAATGGAAACAGTGAGAGACTTTATTTTGGGGGGCTATTTTGGGGGGCTCCAAAATCACTGCAGATGGTGACTGCATCCATGAAATTAAAAGACACTTGCTCCTTGGAAGAAAAGCTATGACCAACTTAGTCAGCATCTTTGACCTTTACCAACAAAGGTCCATCTAGTCCAAAGCTATGGTTTTTCCAGGAGTCATGTATGGATGTGAGAGTTGGACTATAAAGAAAGCTATAAAGAATTGATGCTTTTGAACTGTGGTGTTGGGAAAGACTCTTGAGAGTTACTTGGGCTGCAAGGAGATCCAACCAGTCCATCCTAAAGGAAATCAGTCCTGAACATTCATTGGAAGGACTGATGTTGAAGCTGAAAGTCCAAGCCTTTGGCCACCTGATGCAAAGAACTGACTCATTTGAAAAGCCCCTGATGTTGGGAAAGATTGAAGGCGGGAGGAGAAGGGGACAACAGAAGATGAGACGGTGGGATGGCATCACCAACTGATAGACACAAGTTTGAGTAAGCTCCGGGAGTTGGTGATGGACAGGGAAGCCTGGCATGCTGCAGTCCATGGGGTTGCAAAGAGTTGGACACGACTGAGTGACTGAACTGAACTAAGAACAATGGATAACATGAAAAATACATCTGAGAACTCTTGATTCTGTTGTACCTAATTCTTAAAAACAATGTCAATTTTTATTTAAAAATTGTTTTAAAAAGCAATAATCTTGATTAGAGAAAAAGTCCACACACTCTCTCTCTCTTAAAGGGAGCAGCAGCTGGGAGTTTCTCTAAGCTTGTTATTGTTTTATCTTCCAGCTGTTGCTTTGCGCTGAACTCCTTGAAGTCTCCCTTACACGTGCTTAAGAGTAAGGGTTTCGGGCACAGAACTGAAGGGTGTTTGTGCTCAGAGTTTGGGGTTATCTCTCCTGTCATTTTCTTCTTTCTGAAATTATCCTCATATTTTCACCTGCTTTGGCATCCCTGAACCCTGCACTTGACCCTTTAAACCATCAAAATCAAGGCTTTCTGTTCTAATTCTTCATATCCCCGTGCTGTGTTTACTGGAGCCTTTCCTCAGGTGAAAAGCCACATAAAGAGAAATCTTATCCAGTTCAATTTCCTTCTTTCATGGTTCAACTTTCTCCCAGTTTCCATCTGATTTTATTTGTTCCACAGTACCTTCAATCAATTGTTGCTTTAATGTCCTATCCAGAGCATATGATTTTTTTCTTTGAGAAGGTTGATCTGATGCAAGTTGTTAGCTATTACCAGAATCTTTAACGACATTTTTAATTTCTTGAGTTGTTTGTACAGATTTTTGGTACAGAGATGACACAAGGTAAGCGCACTGGATTTAACATCCCAAGTTAATCCATATGCCATGTTAGAAATACTACATTGAAGTGATAGACACTCGGTGTCTTCAGAAAGAAGCAACAGTACTTGGTAACTATGATAGAAAAGGAAGGAACAATAAAGAAAAAATGAATCAAGGTTAAAAATGAGACCAAGGGAAATGTGCAAATACAGGAGGCTCAGATAAGATAAGCAATGCAACGAAAGCCCAAATGAGTGGCAACACCAAAGTTTACCCCTTTGGGAATACTGCAAAAGGAATCAGTAATTGCTATGGTCTGAATGCGTTCTCTCAAGGTTCGTAGGTTGAATCCTACACCCCAAGTTCATGGTATTAGGAGATGAGGTCTTTGGGAGGTAGTTAGGTTATAATGGCAGAACCGTCATGAACCGGAATAGTACGTTTATTAAAGAGAGGTCCCTCACCTCTTCTGCCATGTGAGGATACAACAAGAACTCTGCAACCTGGAAGAGGCCTTCACTCAATCCTGCCGGCACCCTGATCTCAGACTTCCAGCCTCCAGAAATGTGAGCAATAAATTTCTGTTGTTTATAAGCCACTCAGCCTGTAGTATTTTGTTATAGCAGCTTGAGCAGACTAAGACAGTAATGTAATTTAGAGGATCAGTTTGAAACATTTCCAGATGGTCAATGATGCTGAAAATAGTGAGAGGAGATTATAATCACAAGGGAAAGAGAATAGTGGTCCATAGTTAGAATTCTATTTGTTCTAAAGGAAGAAATGTAGATGATTGAAATAAAAGCAATAATCAAAACTACAAGAGAAAGTGCATGGAATAAGAACTAGGGTCTACATATCAGAGTTTTTCACTTACATGTAGCGCTATTGCGGGCTCAGGGGATACAGTAGTGAACCATTCAGGGAGGGTCTCTGCAGTGACAGATATTCTGTCTTCACAGAGGTGGAAATACAATGATCAATAACTTAGTTAATGATGTATATAATTTTAGATATTGATAACTGTCATAAAGAAACATATGCTTTCAAAAGTAGGATGATGCTTCAGGGCAGTACCTCCCAGCCTTTATAACACGCTAGAAAGGGAACTATTTTTATGACACAGTTGGGTAAATTTGAGGGAATATAAGAGTAATTATATATGTTTGTATATATGCATAAACAAATAAGAGCTTCCCAGGTGGCTCAGTGGTGAAGTATCTGGCTGCCAAGCAGGAGACACAGGTTCAATCTCTGGGTCATGAAGATTCCCTGGAGAAGGAAATGGTACCAGTATTCTTGCCTGGGAAATCCTATGGACAGGGAAGCCTAGTGGGCTACAGTCCATGGGGTCTAAACAACTGCAACATAAACATATATATACACACATATATGTGTGCATATATATAGTTTTGATAAGCAAATGTGTATAGAATGCCAAGATTATAAAACAAAATAAGTAAGGACTTGGCAAAACACTTCTAAACTTAAAATATTCCCCAAACATTTTTAATGAACGTGACTTACTATTTTTAGTGACTTACTTCCATGAACATAATTTTTTATTCTCTGGTTAAATGAATCTACAACTCTTAGCCAAACTTTTTAAGGATAATCTCTTTAGATTGTTTATCATTACCATTGACAATAAACTTTGTTTACCCAAATAAATGATAACAAATTTAAATTTTTAAAATTAGCCACCTCAAATATTATAAACAGTTAAAATGATATTTAAAGAAATGAAGTTATTTTTTTATCTCCCTGACAAATGCATTCTTGAAATAAATTGTGATAAAGCAAGTGAGTTTATATGTAATTAAAGTTTTTATACCAATATTTTAAAATAACAAAGAAACTCTAATTTGCAGTTTGTGCATGCCTTTCTGCTGCTGGTTTGAAAGTCATGTTAAAGACAAAGGCATGGGAACATCCAAAATATGTAATAGCAGAGGTTCAGGGTTGCTGCCTGGGCAAGTTCTTGCAAATCTCCTCTAACTTTCAGCCTCCGTCTTAGCGAAACAACCTGTTCCTTGAACATCACTACATGAACTCCTAAGCAGCTATGAGGCCGTTTGTCTGTGACAGGCAGCAGATCACTCTTCAGGTGACTGATGAATCAAATGCCTAAGTGATAGAGAGTTTCTCTGACCAGGCTCCCTGTACCGTGGTACAGAGAAAAGATGTTGCTATTGAATTCTCTGTTGCCAGGGTCATGTTGTCAGGCTCGGCTCAGCCTATTCCCTGAGCAGTCTCAGAAAAAGCTGCTCAAGATTAGAGGTGCTCAATCTGAAGTTTCCAGCAACCTCAAGCTCCACGAATGACTGAAGGCTTAGGAGATTGTAGGATGTAAGAGTGCTTATTAGTTGGGGAACTGTTTTAAAGTACAGAAGTCAACAGATGGTTATTTCCTCAATATACCAGTAGCTAAAACTTAAGTTTGGTTTTGTTAATCATTCTTTGGTTGTCTAACATTTTTGCTTTCTGCATTTTGATGCTCTGTTTGCGTGACTGCATGATTTAGTCATGTGTGATTCTTTGAGACCCCAGGGACTGAAGCCTGTATAGGATTTTTGCAGGCAAGAATATTGGAGTGGGTAGCCATTTCCTCCTCCAGGGGATCTTCCTGACCCAGGGATCAAACCTGTGTCTCCTCCATTCTTTACCACTGAACCACCTGAGAAGCCAGATGCTATGTCTGAAAGTGAAGTGAAAGTGTTAGTCACTCAATTGCATTGGACTCTTTGTGACCCCATGGACTGTAGCCCACCAGGCTCCTCTGTCCGTGGACTTTTCCAGGCAAGAGTACTAGAGTGGGTAGCCATGCCCTTTTCCAGGGTATCTTCCTGATCCACGGTTTGAATCCAGACCTTCTGCGTTGCAGGCGGATTCTTTACCATCTGAGCTACCAGGGAGCCCAGTGTTATGTTTGGGGACATTTAAATATCCTTGATTGCTTTCCTTTTGTTATTGATTGTAACTTTTACTAATTTATGAAAATATCTCCTTCCTCACTGCAATCATAACCTTACTTCATCTGGATAGAAATATCTTAACCCTGATCTCTTTTATGTTTAATGTTTGCCTAATAATTTGTATTCTTTTATATTTAATATTCCTTTGTCATTTTGACGTATATATTAGGAGCCTTGGGCTTCCCTGGTGGCTCAGAGGGTAAAGAACCTGCGTGCAATTCAGGAGACCTGGGTTTAATCCCTGGGTCAGGAAGATCCCCTGGAGGAGGAAATGGCTACCCATTCCAGTATTCTTGCCTGGAGAATTCTGTGGACAGAGGAGTCTGGTGGGTAACAGTCCATAGGGTCGCAAAAATTTGAATACAACTGAATGACTAACCCTCACTTTCACAGTTTGGGTAGTTTTATGTTTCTTTAGGGTGTTTGTCCTTTAGAAAGGGATTTTTTTCTTGTTTATTAATACTTTTTTATTTTCTAAATTAACTTGCTTGCTTTTTCTTCTGTTATTTTGCCTTATGCTTCTTCTTTTTGATCTTTCTTGGTATTTATTGCATTTTATTAAATCTTTTATTTCTGTTTTACTCCTGTTAGCCACATGGCTTTCTCTAGAACATCTGTAATTTTATTATTCTCTTTCCATGGATATTTATGTTGATCATAAATTGCCTTCACTCTAAATATTTTAAACTCACTTATTTTTTAGTTGAAACTCTGGGAGACACATAAGTTGATATTTCACAAGACTAATTTATTTTGTGCATTGTTAAGTGTATTCATTAATTAATGCCTCCAATTCAAATATTAATTTTGGTTTGTGTTAGAAGATTTTTTTATTTCAGAGTGCTTTCTTTTTTATCTCTGTCTTCATCTTAATGAATTTTCTTGGTAATTTCCTATTCCTCTTTCATAATTGCCATGTAGTCTGGCTTCTTTTAATGAAATTAAGAAAATACCATCCATAATTTTTTTCTTTCTGACTTGAAGTTATTTTCTAATGACAAGCTTTTTCACTGAAACTTTGAAAACTGTGTTTATATATTCTTGTAATCCAGTGTCATTTCTCTGAAGATCTGTTTACATATTCTTGAATGTGAAGAGATTTAGTTAAATCTAGAATTTTCTCACAGTCATGACAGTGGATATGTTACGTCCCATTCAGTGCTCAACTGAAGGTTGACTGTTTACCTGTTTTATCTAACCTGAAAGGCAGGGCTTCTCTAAAAATATTTGAAAACACATAGAAAGACATTAAAGATGCTTGCTCCTTGGAAGGAAAGTTATGACCAACCTAGACAGCATATTAAAAAGCAGAGACATCACTTTGCCAACAAAGGTCCGTCTAGTCAAGGCTATGGTTTTTCCAGTGGTCATGTATGGATGTGAGAGTTGGACTGTGAAGAAAGCTGAGCGCTGAAGAATTGATGCTTTTGAACTGTGGTGTTGGAGAAAACTCTTGAGAGTCCCTTGGACTGCAAGGAGATCCAACCAGTACATCCTAAAGGACATCAGTCCTCGGTGTTCATTGGAAGGACTGATATTGAAGCTGAAACTCCAATACTTTGGCCACCTGATGCGGAGAGCTGACTCATTTGAAAAGACCCTGATTCTGGGAAAGATTGAGGGCAGGAGGAGAAGGGGACAACAGAGAATGAGATGGTTGGATGGCATCACAGACACAATGGACATGGGTTTGGGTGGACTCCGGGAGTTGGTGATGGACAGGGAGGCCTGGTGTGCTGTGGTTCATGGGGTCACAAAGAGTCAGACACGACTGAGTGACTGAACAGAACTGAACTGAGAAATGTATTCATCAGGGATGGCTTATCAAGAGAACTGTTTGAAAATAAGGGGATGAATTAGATAATCACTAAAGACTAAAATTCCTTAACATTCCCACCTTGTTATTATTTATTAATAGCCTCACTCACCTCTCATAACACCAACCTGGTAAGTTCCAAGAACATAGAACAGCATGTGCCTTTGACAAGCAGCTCTGCGGAAGCCAGTGTTTGCTTGAACTGGATGACATCATTTCCTGGAGAATTCAAGGAGTCAACGTTTTAAAAAAATGTCTCTAACACTCTCAAAATGAGCATGAATTTTTTTTGTATCATTCTTTGCTTGGGGATTAGCAATACTGAGACAGCTGCAATAGCAAGAGAAATTCAAATCCTAGCCAACCGCAAAGTTAAATACCAGGTTTCCACTCTTCAAAACTAGGGAATGAACTGTGAACAAGTCAAAACTTGTCAAGTGTTTCAGTAATTGGAATGTGTGAGATGAGTTTTAGGGAAGGAGTAAAACAGGGTTAAATTGTCAGCTTCCACCAGGTGGCTTAGTGTTAAAGAATCTGCCTGCAATGCAGGAGATGTGGGTTTGATCCCTGGGTCAGGAAGATCCCCTGGAATAGGAAATGGCAACCCGCTCCGGTATCCTTGCCTGGAGAATTCCATGAACAGAGGAGCCTGGTGAGCTACAGTCCATAGAGTCGGACATGAGAGAGTGCAGTGTACAAACACATCAGCATACTTAATGTTGAAAGAAAAACTCAAGGAGACTGGCAACATTTACCACAATATAATTTACTTTGGTTGGCCTTCATGCTGGCAAAGAGCAGGCTTGCAAAATAGGCTGCATTTCAAAAGGCCTTCCAATTTCCTTGGAAAAAAAAAGAATTTTTCTCCCCAGTTCATTGGTTTTCTATCTGTTGTGGAAGGCTCTAAACTTGCATATTCAAACTCTGCAAGGGAGTAGGTGTTTCTGGGGAGGATGAGATGAGAGAAGCATGGATGGATGTGGTTTGGGAAAAGAATAGGATGTAAATTTCAGAACAGCAAAATGACTGTCTAAAACCACTTCAGAGAGAAGGAAGTGGTTTTGTGACAACATCTCAGGTGTGGGAAGTGAGTTGAGATGCTTTTGATTCCATGGTGCGAAAAGAAGAACAAAGGGTTCTTTGCTTATCACTCAGCTGCTCAGACTCTTCCACCCTTTCCTTCCTGCCTCCCTCTCATGTTCCGTGAGTTCAGTTCTTTGGAAAATAAATCTTGCTGTTCCAGGAGTTAATGTCATACCACTTGCTCAGTAACGATGAGGATCAGAGAAATATTTCACCAGCAATTTTGATATTAATCGTAAGCTTTTGAACTTAAAGTTGATGCTTGAACTCGGTGGCAAAACTTAACTTAAATAAATAAAAATGCACAAGAGAGGTTTCCATTGTAACTCAAATGCTCACAGTGTATTTGGTTTCCATGCCATCTGTAAGGAGGAAGCAGTTCTTTGGGGCCACTCTGCATTCGGGTACTGCTGGGTAAACACAGACTGTGAATAATATGGAAGGTGATACCTCATTATGCATCTTCTGTGAATTTCAGGAAAATGTGATGCTTGCTGTTTAAGCTGAGCCTGTTATCTCTTTTTCTCCACAGCTCTGTTTCACACCCATTGATGAGTCAGAAGGAGACTCTCAGAAAAAAAAAAATTTAAAAAGTGGCAGCCCAGAAGTTTTTATTTCATGTTACATGTTGTTGTTCAGTTGCTAAGTCGTGTCCAACTCTTTGTGACCCGTGGACTGCAGCAAGTTAGGCTTCCCTGTCCTTCACCATCTCCCGGAGCCTGCTCAAACTCACGTCCATCGAGTCAGTGATGCCATCCAACCATGTCATCCCCTGTCCATCCCCTTCTCCTCCTGCCCTCAGTCTTTCCCAACCTCAGGGTCTTCTCCAAGGAGTCGGCTCTTCACATTAGGTAGCCAAAGTATTGGAGCTTCAGCTTCAGCATCAGGTCTTCCAATGACTATTGAGAGTTGATTTCCTTTAGGATTAACTAGAAAAGAAGCCATGGAGGGTTTTCTGAATCAAAGAGATACTGAAATACGCCTGGTTAAAAATGGGGTTAAAGGTTTCTCCAGCATACAGAAAGCAGACTCACAGCATTTTCTCACTGATGCTCAGTTATGTAAGAAGAAGGATCATAATCAGAATGTTTCCTTGGTGAATATAGAGATTAATTTAAAGAGGAATTCAGATAATCTTATAAACAGAGAGGACAACCTTGTTCCTGGGATAAGGTACTTAGCGTCCTGTGGCTAACGTTACTCTCACTTGGGTAATTCTGAACCCACTCTTGATAAAATTCCAAGCAGCCCCTTTGTTCTATGATCCGGGTTATCTGCTAGTGATAACTTTTCTTTTGAATTTATTTTGTATTGAAGTAACATTGACTTATCACATTATATATGAATGTTTCATGTGTGCAACGTTATATACTGTATGGCTTGTACTGTGTGCTGAGTCGCTCAGTCCTGTCCAACTCTTTGTGGCCCCACGGACTGTCCAGGCTCCTTTGTGGCCCTCCAGGCTACTGTATCCACGGAATTTTTCCAGCAAGAATACTGGTGTGGGTTGCCATTTCCTACTCCAGGGGATCTGACTGTTCCCTGACCCAGGAATGCAAGCTGCATCTCTGGCTTTGGCAGGCAGATTCTTTACCACTTGTGCCACCTGGGATTTAATTTATTCTTAAAATCTAGATCTTTTTATGCATGCCAGAACCCCTCCTTTGGCTCTAAAGCTCATTTTCCCTTTATTTTCAACTTCCATCATCCTCCTTTACCTGATGTCAACCCTCCTCAAGTCGCCTGGATGCACAGTGGCCATTGCTTGAATACCCCCTGGTCCACCTGGTATTTAACCTTCTCTGTCAATTGCTGCACTCTCCTCTGAAACAGGCATCATCTAGGAATTTTAAAACCTTCCTTCCCCTCCTTGACACTATTCATTATTTGAAGAAAAGTCTGGTTTCTTCCTGAAGAAAAACCAAAGTTCTTTCTTTGCTTCAAAGTTTCTTTTTCCAAAACCCTATAACCACGTGACACATTGTCTCACTAGCCATCTGTCTCTCTTTCTCAGGGACAAAGAGCCATTTGATAACTTCACTGTCTATTTCCTTCTTCATCTGCAGGTGCCTAGCACAGAGACAGACTGCACGTTGGTGTTGTTCAATGAATTAAGTGGATAGAGTCGAAATTGAAGTGTTCAAGTAGATGGTACAGTAGTACTAGAAGCTGCCCCACAGGGTGACTGCTTAAGTCACTAGATATCCACACTTTAAAAAAAAAAAGTGCTGTCTTTCTTTTAAAAAAAATAATTACTTTTATTTGTTTAATGTGGCTTCTCTAGGTCTTAGTTGCAACATGTGGTTATGTAGTTCCCTGACCAGGGATCAAACCTAGGCCTCCTGAACTGGGAGCACAGAGTCTTACCCACTGGACTGCCAGGGACATCTCTGCAATCACACTTTTCTTCTCCTGCCTCACCAGTAAGCCCTTCTTACCTTCTTCTCCTACCTCACATGTTCTGGACAAATAGAACTTTGGAACTTTTGAGTTTAGACTATGGGTACTAGAAAAGGTGATTCTAGGCTGAAGTGGAAGGGGAATTGAGAAGAAAGAATTGATTAGGCTGAGGTATTTCAGTATCAATTTCAGAACAAGAAATGATGCACATTGAAATATGAAGCCCTTCTACCAAAGGAGATCAAATCAATCAACTTTTCAGGAAAGAAAGAGGTCTTTTAATATGTGAATACATTTTACTTTTAGAACATATAAAGCCTAACATCTTAAAATAGCAAAGTTTCTACATTAATACAGTTAAGTCCCCTACCAAAGAACCTTCAGGTTGTGAACTTTCAAACGATGAGAATGTGCCTTCCATCAATGTCAGGCATGAGTGAAATTGCAACTTGCCCTCTGCTCGTGTTAGCTGGGTACCTAGGCTGACTGTGTTGATTCATGAACATATCGGAATTCATTCATAAGTAGGGGATTTACTGTACTGGAATATTAGGGGGAGGGATGGGGTGGGGCAGGGTTACAAATTCTCCCCCTTGTCTCAAATTTGACCTTTTAAAAGACTTCCTCAAGGGCAGCCCACTCCAATATTCTTGCCTGGAGAATTCCATGGACAAATGAGCCCGACGGACTACAGTCCATGGGGTCAGAACGAGTCAGACACGGCTGAGCAACTATAACTCACTCCAGGGTGCAGCCATAAAACACAGCGTAAGTGATAGTGGAATAAGAAACTAAACCCACATGTTCCTGAAGAGACTCGGCCTCTAAAAACAAAATTTGTAACTGAAGAGTGAAGACATATGGAATCACATTATTCTATTAATAGAGCCAAGAAGGACACAGTCTCCTCATTTGTGACATGAGAAGTTAGAATGAATGATTGCTGTATATTTTTTTCTGAAGGTCTTATAACATTTTGAGTCAATTGAGGACAATTTGATTTGAAAAGCAAAACTGAAGTCAAAACCCAAAAGCACCTTTTCATAAAATTCTTGAGGAGCACTGCAGTGATGGATACCTGGATTCATATCAGGTGTTTGAGGAAACAATATGATGTGAGAAGAGGCTGAGAGCAATGCTAAGTAGCACAGGGAAATGTACACGGAGTGACCACTCGGTGAAAACGTATGGATGTGTACACACTGCTGTATTTATTTTTTTTTCATTTATTTTTATTAGTTGGAGGCTAACTACTTTACAATATTGTAGTGGGTTTTGTCATACATTGACATGAATCAGCCATGGATCTACATGTATTCCCCATCCTGATCCCCTCTCCCACCTCCCTCTCTACCCGATCCCTCTGAGTCTTCCCAGTGCTGTATTTAAAATGGGTGACCAACAAGGGCCTACTGTTTAGCGCAGGGAACTCTGCTCGGTGTTATTGGCAGCCTGGATGGGAGGCGAGTCTGGGAGAGAATGGACAGATGCGTGTGTGGGGGGAGTCCTTCCGCTGTCCACCTAAAACCATCACAGCCTTGTTAATCGGATATTTAGGAGGGATGGTGTGTTCACTCATGTCCGACTCTTTGTGACCCCATGGACTGTAGCCCGCCGGACGCCTCTGTCCTTGGGATTTCCAGGCAAGAATACTGCAGTGGGTTGCTATTTCCTTCTCCAGAGGATCTTCCCAACCCAGGGACTGAATCCGTGTCTTTTTCATCTCCTGCATCGGCAGGCGAGTTCTTTACCACTAGCGCCACATCTGGGAAACCCCAACACAAAACAAACAGTTAAAAAATATATATATATATATATGATATAAAAAGTTGAGAGTGCTTCAGTGTTCATAGCAGCACTCCTTACAATAGCCAAAACATGGAAAACACACACACATACCCACACAATGGAATACTACTCAGCCATAGAAAAGAATGAAATTTCGCCTCTTGCAGCCACACAGATGAACTTGGAGGGCAATATGCTAAGTGAAATAAGTCAGACAGAGAAAGATAAATACCATATGATATCATTTATATTTGGAAATCTAAAAAATACAAGAAACTAGCAAATAGAACATAAAAGAAGCAGACTCACAGATATAGGGAATAAGCTAGTGGTTGCAGGTAGGGAGGGAAGGGATGACAATCTAGGGGCGGGGAGAGTGGGAAGCATGAATTACTGGGTAAAAGACAGGCTCAAGGATGTATTGTACAGCACAGGGAATCTAACCAGTATTTTATAATAATTGTAAATGGAAATTAATGTTTAAAATTGCATACAAATAAAAATCTTTTAAAAAATAAAAATAAAGAATAGAACCAATTTAAAAAAAAAGGGTTGACAGCAGAGCTCCATGGCCTCCTCTGTACACACAGCGCCGCACTGCCCTGCTTGGCCACCTACACAGTGTTCTTACCTGATACAAGAGTCTGTGACCAGGAGAGGACATTCTTCTCAACAGAAGAGATGGGTTTAATCTCACGCATCATAACACTCTTGCTTTTTCTATGATCCAGTGGATGCTGGCAATTTGATCGCTGGTTCTTCTGCCTTTTCTAAATCCAGCTTGAACAGTTAGAACCAGACAGGGAACAACGGACTGGTTCCAAATAGGGAAAGGAGTATGTCAAGGCTGTATATTGTCACCCTGCTTATTTAACTTATATGCAGAGGACATCATGTGAAATGCCAGGCTGTCTGAAGCACAAGCTGGAATCAGGAGTGCTGGGAGAAATATCAATAACCTCAGATATGCAGATGACACCACCCTTATGGCAGAAAGTGAAGAGGAACTAAAGAGCCTCTTGATGAAAGTGAAAGAGGAGGGTGAAAAAGTTGGCTTAAAACTCAACATTCAGAAAACTAAGATCATGTATCCGGTCCCATCATTGCATGGCAAATAGATGGAGAAACAATGGAAACAGTGACAGACTTTATTTTCTTGGGCTCCAAAATCACTAAGGACAGTGACTGCAGCCATGAAATTAAAAGGCTCATGCTCCTTGGAAAAAAAGCTATGACAAACCTAGACAGCATATTAAAAAGCAGAGACATTACTTTGCCAACAAAGGTCCATCTAGTCAAAGCTATGGTTTCTCCAGTAGTCATGTATGGATGTGAAAGTTGGACCATAACTAAAGCTGAGCACCAATGAACTGATGCTTTTGGACTGTGGTGTTGGAGAAGACTCTTGAGAGTCCCTTGGACTGCAAGGAGTTCAAACCAGTGAAACCTAAAGGAAATCAGTGAATAGTCATTGGAAGGACTGATGCTGAAGTGGAAACTCCAAAACTTTGGCCACCTGATGTGAAGAACTTACTGGCTCACTGGAAAAGATCCTGATGCTAGGAAAAATTGAAGGCAGGAAGAAAAGGGGACAACAGAGGATGAGATGGTTATATGGCATCACTGACTCGATGGACATAAGTTTGAGCAAGCTCCGGAAGATGGTGATGGACAGGGAAACCTGGTGTGCTGCAGTCCATGGGGTCACAGAGTCAGACATGACTGAGCCACTGAACTGAACTGATCATAATACTCTCTTGCTTGGTCTCCTTGGTGGCCTAGGATTTCTGAATAGTTCAAGCATAGTCTGAGATCCTGGAAGAGATTAACAAGCACCAAAGTCTTGTTTTTGTCCTCCAAGGTGAAGGGACTTCTCCATGTAAGAGAAAGGCCACATCAGGAAGGTTCAGTGGGCATGCATCCAGCTTTTAGGGCAGAGGTTCTATTGAGAACCTCTCAATAGATGCAGCAACCTCAGCTGCATCACAGCCCCCGGGGAGGGTGTTCAAAATGCAGATGTCTAGGCCCTACTCCCAGAGATTTTGATTTTAAAAGTTATACATGGGGCCTGGAACTTTGCATTTCTAACCAGTAGTCCAAGTGACTCTAAAGCAGATGGTCCTCTTTGAGAAACGCAGTTCTAGTTCACTTGATCTCTGCCTTTCCTCCTTGGTTCAGGTCCTTTGAATTAGGCCCGTTAAAAGTTTTTTGTTGTTGTTGTTCCTATTTTGATGAAGGCAGTTTTAGAATCATAATTTACTTCTAGAATGCTCTTACTGTTATTTAAAATAGTATCACTTGGCAAAGTGGAAATGATTTTGAGAAGAGAGAATATAAAGAGCTTTTGAAAAGAAAACCAGATTGTAAGATAGCCTATTAAGCAGCGAGAATAGATTCAACTTTGAAGCTATGGAGAATTTTAGCAAATGGTCTCAATGAGGAAATGACTAATGGAGGTTTGGAGAGCCAAGCGAAAGAGAGAGCGAGCGTATGATACTTCTGCCAGTAGTTAGCCCAAGAATGTCTGCCCTGCTAGAAGACATTATGACTCAGAGAGAGCCAGGTGACTGGGAGATGAGCGTGCCCGTCACAGACTTTTATTCACTTATCTGGTAGCCATTCCAGCTGAATTCACGTTTCCAAGACTCTGAAGAACATCCAGGGAAAATTTGCCTGGATTTACAGGAAGTCTAAAAACCTTGGCTTCAGTGCGACTATTTGGATCTTAGGCTAGAACAGCTGAGAGATCAATTTTGTGGTCCTCATTATTAGAAGAGGTCGGAGTCCTCAGTTATCTAGGATAGGTCTTGGTGGCAAACTGGGTCAGGCAAATACATGAAACTGGGCAAAAAATTTGGAAAGAGCAACAAACAGGTACAGAGGTGCTTGCCCTTCTGTCAGAAGGATCATTTTAGCAAAACAGGAAACAAACAAACAAACAAAAATGCACAAAAATTGACAGTTGGCCAAAGCATGCCAAGGAGCATAATGACTAACAGCAAAAGCAATGGAAAATGCTGATATCTGTTCTCACCGTAGCTGAATTCAGACAATCACCATGGGGAGGAGGACTAATAAATAATAATAATATTGAGGGAAAAAAAAAAAAACCAAAAAACTGAAGCAGGCAATTTGAGCCAGCCCTTTACTCCATGCCCTCCAGCCCACCTTTTTGATAACTGGGGCCCAGGCCTCCTGTGTCTCTAGGCTGCCCTCTGGCTGTCACTGCTGGTACTGCTCTGCCTCTTTGCAGAAAGTTTGCAGACTGTCCCTTGGAAAACAGACTGTTTTCATCCCATTGTCTCCTTGTTCTAATCCCTTTAATTAAATCTGAAAAGCCAATAATGCTTAAACACTTCTAACAATGAAATCCTTTCTTCAAATACCATTTCATGCATAAGTCCAGTACACAAAACAAATAGAATTGCTTATCTTGAAGAAGGCAAGACTTACCACCATAGATAGGCATGTGGCCTCCAACTGGAGATAACCCCATAGAGCCCAGTGAGGCAACTACTGTGACAAACTCATGGTGGCAATGGACTCCTGTTAGTCACCTTAAGGGATATATTTGCAGTTAAGAGACATCTTCAAAATTATACACATCAAATTAATTAAAGCAAAAGTGAGAACTTTTGTTTTTGAATCTTGCAATATTGGGTGTGATCTAAAATAAGACCAGATACAGATGTTCAGATGATGTCAATAAGAATTGTCCCTTTCCATTTGCCTCCTCTCCCCCTGAATTCATATGTTGAAGCTTTACCCCCAATGTGAGTATATCTGGAGACAGGGCCTTTAAGGAGGTAATTAAGGTGAAATGAAGGATTTCCCAGTCGACGAGAGTGATAAAGAACCTGCCTGCCAATGTAGGAGACACAAGAGATGTGGGTTTGATCCTTGGGTCAGGAAGAACCCGTGGAGGAGGGCATGGCAACCCAATCCAGTATTCTTGCCTAGAGAATTCCCTGGACAGAGGAGACTGTCAGGCTACACTCCATAAGGTCACAGAGTCGGACATGACTTAACGACTTAGCACACAAGGTGACATGAAGTCATGATTTTGGACTTCTACTCTCCAGAACTACAAAGAAATACATTTCAGTTATTTAAAGTACCCAATCTGTGGTGTGGAAGAGAGATGGGATGAATTAGGAGATTGGAACTGAAATACATATATACTACTATGTGCAAGATAGCTAACTAATGAAAACCTACTACATAACTTAGCAAACTCTACTCAATGCACTGTGGTGACCCAAATTGGAAGGAGAACCAAAAAGAAGCAATATATGTTTGTATATAGCTGATTCACTTTGCTATACCAGCAGAGGCTAGCACAACATTATAAAGAAACAATACTCCAATAAGTAACAATAAAAAAAAACAAAACACTCGATCTGTGATATTTTGTTATGGAAACCTGAGCAGACTAATACAGATTTTGGTACCTGAAAGTGAGACAAATGCCTGAAAATGTGGAAATGGCATTGCACCTGAGTAAGGGGTAGAGGCTGTCAGAGTTTTTTTGAGGTGCATGCTGGACAACCTCAAGATTGCCTTGAAGGGATTGTTGGTAGAAATATGAACATTAAACACAATTCTGGGTGAGATCTTGTTATAGCCACGCTTTCCGGGAAACAGACTCACTCAGAAGGACAATGCAGATAGTGGAGTGCAGTTTATTACACCGGCGGGCCCAAGGCAGAGTCTCCTCTTAGCCAAGGGCCCCGACCAGCATTTGTGAAAATCTTTTATACCCCATGTGTCCAAACCCACTACCCCAATTCCCTTGAGACTTACGTAAACAAAGGAAGGGTAAATACAACTACAATAACCCCATCATTCACGTGTTATGTGTTCAAACAGTCAATAATCAATAAGCCCGCAGTTACATTCCAAATAGTTAATAACTGATAAGCCTGTGCTTACATTCTGATAGTGTCCGGAGGCAGGGGTGATTAGTGTCTGTTCTTCAAGATTCCCCTGCCCAGAGGGGGGTCTTATCCTTCCATTGTCATTCCCACAGGCGCTAAGCACAGAGTTCAGAGTCCACTGGAGAGGTGGCCGCGCACGATCAGCACAGACAGGCCTGAGATGGAGTCCAGGCCCTATGAATTCCTTCTTCATTCTCAGAAGGAAATGAAGCACGAGTTGTTGGAAACTGGAGAAAAGGTGATCCTATGGAGCAGAGAAGGCAAGGACAAATGAGGGTGTGTGAAAATGCTCGGGAGGCCCCAAAGATGCTCTGGAATTTACCAGTCTCTCACTACCTCGAGGACACCAATTTTGATGATGAGGTGACCTGAAGGAGCAGCTGGCACCCTTTATCAGGGCGTTAACCATGCCCTTGGCCCAGGAATCAGAGAAGCTGGACAAGGTGATATGGCAAAGCAAAGAGACTGTGGGTCTGGCTGCTGCCTGATGCTAAGCAGGTAACTCAACAGATGAGTGACAACATGTCTGAAATTAACCGTGCTTCATGGTCTGCATCAACCTTTCAAGAAAAAAAAAAATCATTGATGTTGCTTCATTTCTGTCTGCCAGAGCTCATGCAAAATGTCTCACATGGCTGATACTAACCCAGAATTACAGTGATGGAAATTCGAGAAAACATAGTGCTAGATGAGCTAAATTGACAGTATAAATCCACCGCAGGAATTAATGCAAGGTAGAAAAAAAGATAATGGATACCATCTTAACCACTGATCAAACAAGGTTGTAATTCACAATAGTCCTCCATGGACACTGGAGAAAATTTTCTGTGTCCATCCTAGAGCACCTAGGACCTGTCTCCTAGCAGGGCACGTTTTCTAGGAAGATTCAGGCAAAAGCTAGTTTTGAATGCTTAAGTTCTGTTGAGATTATTAAAAATAGCAGTCACCTTACCTTGGAATCATTCTTTTTTTTTTTTTTTTTAATTTAAGAATTGATTGCTTTCCAGAGTGTTTTAAGAAAATGCTTTGTTTCCAAAGCTTTCTCATTTTCTAATGCTTAAATTTATTCACATAGCAATGAGAATGATAAACAGCAGATAGGAGGAAGAGAGAAAAAAAGTAGATTAAGAGCTGGAAATAGAAATTAAGAGAGAGAGAGAACCAATTTAGGATTTCCATCACTATCAGGAAAGATGTCATACAAGTGGGTCAGACTTTTTAAAATTGATCTTTACTGGAGTGGTGAAGCTAAGTGTTGCCCTTTCGAAAGTCAGCAGGGAGAACTGGCCATCAGTTGTACCTAAAAAAGTGAATTGTTTGTATATATCGGGCTTCCCAGTTGTCTCAGTGGTAAAGAATATGCCTGCCAGTGCAGAAGATGTAGGAGATGCGGGTTCGATCCCTGGGTTGGGAAGATCCCTGGAAGAGAAAATGGCTACCCACTCCAGCATTCTTGCTTGAAGAAGTCCATGGACAGGGGAGCCTGGTGGGCTACAGTCCATGGAGTTGAAGAGTCGGACACAGCTAAGCGACTAACACTTTCACACTTTTCAATCAGCACGTTAAGGAACACCAAAGATACTATTTTTAAAGGGTGATCATCTGTTGAGTACCCATTATCTGTGTAGCAAGTGCTATGCAAAGTGCTTACCAGTTATTATTTAATTCATATGACAATTCAAGAGGATAGATCTCCTTATTCCCATTTTGTGAAAAAGGAAATCGAAGCTCAGAGTTGTGCCTTACCCAAGGTAGTCTAACTTTAAGAAAAGAACAAGGATTTTAACTGTTCTATTTGGCTGCAAACTTGTGAGAACTCCATTATTGTTTGGCAAAGCCACACCCTGTAATTCAGCAACGAGGCTGCCCCTAAGGCATGCCATTTTATGCACATTTTAAATCAAGCCCCATCTTTCTCTCAATGCCTTGACAAGAATCAAGATTTTTCTGTTTGGGAGACAATTTTAGACCTTTTTTTTGCACTTGTTGTCCTGACTTTTGAGAGAGTGGAAAATCTAGAAAGCCTTGGGATCCTTAGCTAGTTTGGGGATGAGAGGTTGGAGATAAAGCTATAAATTTTGGGAGCAGATTTTCACCGAGGTTTTGTCCCTAGATCAGAGCAAGCAGTTAGTTATCAAAGGAAAGAAGATGGAGAGGATTGATGGAAAATCTTAGCAAAACCCCTAAATATCTGAGAGCCTTATTTGGATTAGGTGAGATAGCCAGAGGGACCTGCAGTTGAGGCAAGAGCCTCTACGTTCTTTTTGAGGCAAAGAGCGATGAAAGCCCCAAAGAAGCCAGTTTCCTGGTACATTTGGGCATCTTCAGGCTGCTCTGCTCCGTCCCTCGGTACTGGACTTGCCTTCAGGTTGTTCTCCTGTCTCCTGGGGTGAAAGTGAAAGTGAAGTCACTCAGTTGTGTCCGACTCTTTGTGAGCCCATGGATGGTAGCCTACCAGGCTCCGAGGTCTATGGGATTTTCCAGACAAGAGTACTGCAGTGGACTGCCATTTCCTTCTCCAGGGGATCTTCCCAACCCAGGGATCGAACCTGGGTCTCCTGCATTGCAGACAGATGCTTTACCGTCTGAGCCACTAGGGAAGGCCCTCCTGGGGTTGTGGCTGCATAATTACTTGTGACTCAAATTGTAGATTAGAGACCAAGCAGTTCCTTTTTGTTTTTTTTTTTCCCTTTCTCATTCATTATCTATTGTATAAATAGTATCAACAGTGATATATGTGTCAATCCCAACTTTCCAACTCTTCGAAAAAGACATTCCTCCAAAGAAGACATACAAGTGATCACAAACACTTGAAAAGATGCTCAACATCACTAATTATTAGAGATATTCAAATGAAAACTTCAATGAGGTATCAGCTCACATCAGTCAGAATGGCCATCATCAACAAATCTACAAAAAATAAATGTTGGAGAGGGTGTGAAGAAAAGGAAACCCTTATGCACTGTTGGTGGGAGTATAAATTGATGCAACTGTTACAGAGACCAATACTTTGGCCGCTTGATTTGAAAAGTCAACTCATTGGAAAAGATCCTCCTGTGGGAAAAGATTGAAGCCAGGAAGAGAAGGAGCGACAGAGGATGAGATGGTTGAATGGCATCACTGACTCAACGGACATGAGTTTGAGCAAGCTCCGGGAGATAGTGAAGGACAGGGAAGCCTGGCGTGCTGCAGTCCATGGGGTCACAGAGTTGGACACGACTTAATGATGGAACAACAACAAAGTGCAGAGACCAAGCAGTTCTTTCTTTGTCGACATGTTATGTGTGCTCTCACCAAATACAACAGCATTAAAAAAAAAAATAAAGCATTTGCAATGGTAGCACCTCCCAGAAATTTCAGGGCCACTATAGTCTTATTGTGAGAAAGATACAGGTTTCTATATAGGAAAGTGTTGCTCTGTTGGTTTGTTTGTCCCCAAAGATCCTTTTTAGTAGGTGTTGTGGGTGTGAAGCTGTTCAGAAGACCCTGGAGGTTTCCTGACTCCGTGTCTGGTGATGGGCGGGAATGTGTGTTTGTGCGTGTGGGTATAAAGGATCCACTTCTTCGTGTATCTCACTGCACACCTCCTTCCTTCCTTCATCAGTTACAGACGACTGAATGCAGAATCAGCACAGCATACATTCCCAACATCAGAGACGGTCCTCGGGTATTTGAGAGGACTTCCTTTGTCATCTGTGTCAGCAACTTCATAGTCTCAGGGAAAACATCACTTCTGAGTCTATAAAGAGTCACAGAAAAACTACCTGGATAAAATTAAATAGAAAAAGAGGCTGTGGTTCATTTTTTTTTAATATATGTTTTTTCTCTCCCCAAAGTAGTGTCAATCAAGGTAAGTTGATTCACGGACAGGAAAAGACCTCTCTGTCTAGTCCACATCTTATGTGTTCCACCTGGAGACAAAAAGTAATGATTGGTCATAAATGGTTAGCTGATGCTTCTGTATTGACGTGTGGTTTGCTACAGCCTTACTTCCTTCACTTTATGACATCATTTTCCTGTTCATTTCCCACAGTTGCATATGTGGGTTTATGTGATACACAGTAATCCAACAAATGGAAGAAATTATGTACCATGTCAGAGAGCTTTCAGGAATAGAATTTGGAGCAAAGTGGTCAATACTTGAAGTGTTCATGAAGTAAAAATGATGATGAGATAACTGGTAAAGAATGCTTCTCAGCCCACAGTTAAAGAACTCTGCTCACTGAATGTTTTGAGTCAACTATGATGGTTCTCCTTATCGCTGATGATCTTCAGGCTGGCAGCACGCATTTCTGGGCTGGACAGCATGTCGGGCAGCTGGACACATATTCATCTCACAAAGCCCGATGGGGTTGGCCAAGATTGAATAGCCACCTGGGGAAGTCATTTCCATCAGCGGGACAGAAGAGGGCTTCTTTGAAGGAGTGTGGTTTGTGGGAACCATAAGAAATCCAGGAGCCTTCGGTTACTGGTACAACTTTCACAGAGCAAGAAAAGAGGTATTGGAAGCTCTTTCACTTGGCCAAAATGCTTCAAGCTGGAAAATGCTTCCCAAGGTAGCTTGGGGTCACTGTAAATTCTCTAATCACTTCAACCCTGACAACCTCATTGCTCCATGACACTCAGAGTATCTTGGACTTTCAGGGAATGTCAGAAGTGCCCCTTTACTGATGATAATGCTCACTCTGAAGAGTGATACCTTGCATGGTACTTTTATTGATGTTTTCTGCTATGAGGAGCAACTCTGTTAGTTACTGACTGAGCTTCTCTGTTACCTTGTTGGGGTTTTAGCTTGACAGTCAAAATAAGGTGTTCTGCAATGCTTCACTGCTGTCTATTCATTTCTATGGTCTCCATGCACCCGATGCTACACTTGTAAGAAGGAGAGACACTTACATGTTGAGGTGACCCCTTTCATGAAGCCCATTATCCAGATAGTTTTCGCTCAGGACTTATGTGACTGTAGAAGAGGGTAATCTCTTTCAGGAGTCTGACGTATAGTCTCAAAATGCATCTGAAATAAGCCAGGGCTATTGAAGCATATATAAAGCATCCGCAGAGGCTCCAGGGAACATTGTGGTGGTTTAGGTTGTGTCGGACTCTTGCGATCCCATGGATTATAGCCTGCCAGGCTCCTCTGTCCATGGGATTCTCCAGGCAAGAACACTGGAGTGGATTCCCATTTCCTTCCCAGGGGATCTTCCCAACCCAAGGGTCAAACCCTGGTCTCCTGCATTGCAGGCAGATTCTTTACCAGCTGAGCTATGAGGGACATTATCAGCAAAGTCTGGGAGAATAGCAGTAGAAAATTAAAGATTTAAGCCCCAAGCTACTGGGTTATCTAAGTATCTTCAGTAGAAGTTTCAGTGTTTAAGATAGGGGAAGTGCTTAATAAATTTCTTTGGATGGATGCCAATGAAACACTCTAAGCAGAGCCTAGGGAGGGCTGTTTAAAATCAAGGCTAAGATCATGGCATCTGGTCCCATCACTTCATGGCAAGTAGAAGGGAAGAAAGTGAAAGCAGTGACAGACTTTATTTTCTAGTGCTCCGAAATAACTGTAGACAGTGACTACAGCTATGAAATTAAAAGACACTTGTTCCTTAAAAGGAAAGCTGTAACAAACCTAGACCATGTATTAAAAAGCAGAGATATCAAAGGTCTGTCTAGTCAAAGCTATGATTTATCCAGTAGTTATGAAGGAATATGAGAGTTGGATCATAAAGAAGGCTGAGTGCCTAAGAAACGATGCTTTTGTACTGTGATGTTGGAGAAGACTCTTGACGGTCCCTTGGACTGCAAGAAGATCAAAGCAGTTAATCCAAAAGGAAATCAGTCCTGAATATTCATTGGAAGGACAGATGCTGAAGCTGAAGCTCCAGTACTTTGGCTACCAATTCTTTGTTGACTCATTGGAAAAGACCCTGATGCTGGGAAAGATTGAGGGCAGTAGGAGAAGCAGGCAGCAGAGGATGAGCTGGTTAGATAGCATTGCTAACTCAGTGAACATGAATTTGAGCAAACTCCAAGAGACAGTGGACAGAGGAGCCTGTTATGCTATAGTCCATGGGGTAGCAAAGGGTCAGACACGGCTTAGCAACTGAACAATGAAGATACTCCAGCCTGACTGCAGATGCCTTCTGCACCTGTTGGAACAAATGCTGCCGTAGGACTGGACTGTCTCTGCAACTGAGGGTCAGTGGAGCTCGATATGTGGAAGAAGAAAAAAAACATTGTGATTATAGTGACTTAACCTTTAAATATGAACTTTCAGAGCTTCAGCTTATTCATCTATAAAATGAGATAAGGTGACATACAGGACTGAGTGAGTGAGTGAAGTAGCTCAGTCGTGTCCGACTCTTTGCGACCCCGTGGACTGTAGCCCACCAGGCTCCTCCCTCCATGGGATTCTCCAGGCAAGAATACTGGAGTGGGTTGCCATTTCCTTCTCCAGGGGATCTGGACTGAAGCAAGTGCTAAAACTGTATATGTTATTGTAATTGGAAATGCATCTAATATGTGTGTGTGTGTGTGTACACATATATACACTTATACACACATAAGGAAATGTCATGTGTTATCTACTCCTCACAATCACTCTGTGAGATAATAGTCTGTGGCTTATTTAGATCAGTTGAACCTTAAATGCTTAATATATCCAGTTAGTTAGTGATGAAACTATAATTTCTGTCTGTTCTATCTGATTCCCAAACTATGTTCTGTTCTATGCCTGACTCTGCTTCCCTATGGGTAGTATAAATTGGGTAAGAAAAATTTAGAACTGTTGAGATTTTTCACTTTTGGCTTTAGTTGATGTAACTTAATTTTCTGCTTGTTTTCAAGAGCATCACACGTAAATGAGATCTGGGCAAATTGTGTACCTAATTGTCTAGCAGTCTATGCAAATTAATGAGATTAATTATTGTCTTTCAGAAGTCAGGTAACAACTAACATTTGTAATTGACTAATATGATTTTCCTCCAGTTTTAGTAAATTTCTGTTTTATCATTTCTTTGAAGTATTGGTGCAATTGAATTTCATATTTTTCTCTTTGCATTTTTTTTCTTGTAAGGTTATAGATCTCTTTTTCCAGAAGGAAAAGAAATTCTTTTTCATATTTTAGGGGTGAATGAACCACCACCATGGATTAAGATACTATAATACACACACCCATACACATACCACCACACAGCTATGTATATATGCATATAAGATATGTGTGTATGTAGATTATATATAATATATATTTAAAGTATATGCATATATAATGTAAATGTAAATAGTATAATATTTAGAATAGTATAGAATATATATACTATTTACATTATATATGCAGGTACTTTAAATATATATTATATATATATATATATTCTACATATGTGTATACACTTTATATGTATTCCCAACAGGATAAGTGTGAAGCAAATCATTACTCTTAAACCTTTGATTTGTCTCCTGTGCCTACTACTTCTCTCATCCAACATAGTAATTTTCTTTCTACCCTGTTGCAAAATGTACACCAGTGTACACTCAGAAAAAATATTCATGAGCCCTTCCTGAGAAATTGTTTTTAAGAGTCAACCGTCATCACCCAAATTGGACCTTCTAAGCTTTGACACCAGGAAAATCCCTATATGCTGTTGCCTTTCAAGAATCTATTAATATATCCTCCCCATCAATCCAGGGCTATGTAATGTATGCTTCTATATCTTTTCCAAAGCGTAGGTTCATCCACTTGTTATTACGGCGTCTGTCTCCAGGCAATATGCCAACAGGCTGCTGAGCCAGTCTTCCAGGTTGTAGGCTTACTGTGGTGATTGACCCCTTCGTCCTGAGTCAATGACTTCTTATTTCAGAGGCACAGGCTAAGGAAGAGAACGACCAGTTCTGAACTATTCGGCTGGGTGCACAGCCTCAGTCTAAAATGAAGGACTCATGCAGGTAAGATTGACTTAAAAAGGCTAAGATGGGTGGCTTCTGCGTGCCCACCCTCCAGTTCTCCTCACACTTCTAGACTCATTAGCAGATAAATGCCTGTTGTCCAGAGTTCCAGTGTAGAGGAGGGTTAGCAAAGGTACCAGGCCAGCAGCATGGCCTTTCAGGTTCCACTGCTCAGGGGTCTTCTATTTTCTGCCACAAGTGTCCCAGAGGCTGCCACAGAGCCATCATCACCAACCAGTAACACAAGTCTACATTTCTTTCCCTTATTTACTGTCATCTCTGGGAGGATTTCGACGATGGGTTTTCCCATTGGATGATTAAGCCTAAGCTTTGATAATCCATTGGCCTCAGGGTTATATGGACACTCGCGTTTTATATGTCATTGTATATTTTTCTAAGTCTTTAATTACTCATGAGTCAGAACAAATCAAAGTTGTCTACTGATGGCAGGGATTTTTTTTTTTTTTCCAGTTGCTTCTGTGAGAAAAGGAGCGAGTTGAAGTGGGGGTAGTGTTGAGGCTGATGGAAGAGAATGGAGTGAATTGCAGCTGATTCTCTGATCCTTGGCCTCAGATGAGTGAGTGAGGTGGGTGGAGTCCAGACTTTTCCACCATCACCAAAACAATCACCTGTTTTTTACTGCCATCATCACTAAACACAGTTTGTAAGCACTGTTTGCGCCTGGTTGGAATGAATGACCACAATGTTCACGTGATTGTTCCTGAGAGTTACTGTGGGGCATGGGCACCAGCATCGACCGGCATCGTGCCCCAGATCCAGCACAATGGGAAGTCAGGGTTCTTAGTTAGCAAGCTTAGAGTACAAATTGAGGCTTCCCAGTCTTCCTCCAATCATGCAAAATTAGACAATGATAATGTTTTATGGCATTCAGATAAGTGGATAAAAATGCTCTTGGCCTCAGGCCACTGGTCCAGGAACTTTGGCAATTCTAGGTCCCATGAGGCTGCCAAAAGGTCAAGGAAAGTGGTATGTCAGCAGCAGCCCATCCACGGCAAGAACACTAGAGCGGATTGCCATTTCCTCCTCCAGGAGATCTTCCTGACCTGGGGATCGAACCCACATCCCCTGTGTCTCCTGCCTTACAGGTGGATTCTTTACCTGCTGAGCCATCAGGAAAGCCCATCCGTGACCCAGCATTGCACTACTATCTGCCCGTAGAGAGGTGCTAATCTACATTACTGATATTAATGAGCCACATGGTACCAACTGACAACATTCTATGTTTATATAATATTTGAGATGTCTGCTAAATTAATGAATGCATTTCAATATCCAACAAATGCTAAATTCTGGTGATTGTTCCTCTGTGAATTCTAGCAGCTCAGTTGACCCCAAAGGCTCATAAAGACTGGAGAGAGAGGAGGAGTCTGTTACAGAAGATGTCAAGGTTTCATTACTACCAAATATTTCTGAAGCATGGACCCAAGTTTTCAGAATATTTTCAGATTATAGCAGCACCTGAGAGTTGCCTTGTGTGCTAAGTTGCTTCAGTCATGTCCAACTCTTCGTGACCCTATGAACTGTAGCCCACCAGGCTCCTCTGTCCAGGGGATTCTCCAGGCAAGAATACTGGACTGGGTTGCCATGTCCTCCTCCAGAGGATCTTACTAACCCAGGGATCGAACCCGTGTCTTTTATGTCTCCTGTATTGGCAGGCAGGTTCTTTACCACTAGTGCCAGTTGGGGAACCTGATAGTTACAAAATAATAGACTCAGGTCCCACCTTCTAAGAGAGTATATGATGTGAGGATGATCCGCAGAGGAAACTGAATGTACTTGTCATTCAAATTACAAGTCTGGAGTCACTTCCTCCCAAAGCTTCTTGGCTGTGTGTGAGACCCTTTCTCAGGAAAGCAACTTGTTTCCTCTTCTATAACATCCCAGCATATACCAAATGGTAACTGCTTCTTAAGAGTACAAAATCCTTAAGAGCTGGGGCCCTGTGTCCTGCATCTCTGAATCCACAGCCTCTTGTAAGTACTCAATAAGCTGTCAAATGTTAGAGGATGTGAAATAGGAAATTTGGGGAATATTTATCCCCTATTCTATGAATTTTATTCACTACAGATGATAAGTGAGTGAATGAGTGAAAGTCCCTCATCAGTGTCCAGCTCTTTGCGACTATACTGTCCATGGAATTCTCCAGGCCAGAATACTGGAGTGGGTGGCCTTTCCCTTCTCCAGGGGATCTTCCCAACCCAGGGATTGAACCCAGGTCTCCTGCATTGCGGGTGGATTCTTTATCAGCTGAGCCACCAGATGATACGCTGGTATGTTCTAGACAAGTTGCCCTCAATTTATGAACATTGGGGCTTTCCCAAAGTCGATTTTATTAAGTCAATTGTGAGAAATTTGGAAAGGGTTTCTTGGAGAAACGTTTTGATGTGTGGTGGGCTATAAAAATTCAGTGTAATGGAGAAAGTCACCAAAACATCAGACTCATGTAACAAGATGGAAATCTGGCCTGGAGGACAGCAGTCTCATAGTACAGATTGAAAGGAAAGAATTTCTCTTCTGTTCCAGGTTGGCCCTTGGCAGTGTTTTGGAACAAAGAATATTTAAGGGCCCTTTCATTTATTGTAGAACATTATTTTGCCTCCTCCTAGATCTGTCCTATTTCCTGAAATGCTGCACTTTTAAAAATAACTCCTTTAACTCCAATCACAACACAGATTTTCTCACTGGGTGAGATCTCAAGCTTACATTCAGCATGAAACAAGCCAATCCAAATGAATCCCACCAAAGTGAATGACTTATCTGGGAGATGCTTGCTCTGTTGAGTGGCAATTGACGTTAACCCTCTAAACCGTTCTTGATTTTCCCCGATTTTGCCTGGCTTGGAGGATCCACGGTTCTCTCAATGGTCTGTTATTTCATTCCAAATTTCTTGGAGTCAGAAATGCCAGGGCTGCCTGTAGCCTGGGCAGGAATGACCCTCTGTGTCACTCCTGGATCATTTATTTATAAACTGGGAATGTGCGAGGCTGGTACTGTCTGTGCTCGGGATGGCTGACTAATATTCCCCACCCCAAGGCCCTGGAATGCCCACTTCTCTAAACCTTCAGAAGGCAGCCCCTGCCACACCCGTGAACAGCCTGGGGAACCGGAGAGCCGCCCTGGGGTTTGGAGGCTTGAGTTAATGACACACAGCCCCCTGGCTGTGGTGACTGGCTCTGCTGCCAAGCTGGTACAGCTGGTCGCCTGCGTGCTGGAAGATTCTGATGCCCCCTGCTGTATCCTGGCTTGCCAGGGAGAGCAGTTCCAGTGGGTTTAAGGAGAGCACAATTTATCTTTTCTCAGAGGCATCCTTGTTCCTTGGCTCCTGGCAGGTTGAACTCAGCTCAGGTTGTGGTTACGTAAGTATCACACCCCGAGCCATCTGCCTTCCCCAGGGCCAAGCTGATTTACAAGCAAGGCTACAGAGAGTGTTTGACGCTGTCAGAGCTTGGATTTTACTTCAGACATGGACCTCCAGAATATTCTGTGCTGTGTTCCCTTCCTCACAGGGATGGAGCAGGCATTCCATGTCTTTTTGTTTTTCCTTTCTTTTTTGCCTGGAGTGTTTGCTTTCCACAGAACTGTATAATACCACAGGCATTGCTCAATGCTCTTAATCTCCTCAAATGAAGATGGTTTTTTGCCTTCTATTCTGTGGCACTCTCTACAGCTGCTAGAAGTGTTTCAAATTTATGCTTTTATTAAATATTTAAACATGTGTTTTCAGGGAGGGAACATATTCTCTGCTCAGAGCTGCACCAGCAGATTCATTTTGTCTGCCGGTGGGGAGATGAATTCATGAAAGGCTATGAAGTGTCCCCAAGTAGCTAGCCACAAATGGAGATACCAGAGGTTTTATGTTATTTGAAGCTTCAGACTGGCCCTTATTCCTAGGAAACCCTTGGTTTGCAGCAGTATTACAGGGCTATGAAATCCCAGGGTCAGCAGCGCAGAATTGAAACTGAAATGAAATGCATGCACCATTTTACTGGTGAAGTAAAATATGTGCCCTCTGAAAGAAAATAGTAACATTTAAATTCTTGCAACTGAGGCAAAAATCTTTTATTCAGTGAACAGGGCTCCTGCAAGTAAACTTTGCAAGTGAGAGATCTTTTCACATTTGTGTGGAGTGAGCCGACCCCTCCGAGTGTTTCTGAGCACCTGCCATGTCCTCAGCTTGGTAGTGGAGAGGGGTTGCTTTCAGAAACAGCTTTTTTTTTTTGCCTTAAAGTAAGACAAGGTTTGTTCAAAATTATCATTTGATAGTTGATTTTTAAGGATAAAACTGACAATACCCTAAAATCTTGATGTATCTTTATAATATCCATGAGAAAAGTCATAAACATTACTTGACATGGCTGAAAAAAAAAGACATCTTCTGAGATACCCAAGAAAAATATTTGAAAATCATTTTAGAAAGTCTTGTAATTAATGCACATCCCAAGTGGCTCAGTGGGTAAAGAATCTGCAATGCAGGAGACGCAGGCAGACACGAGTTCGATCCCTGGGTTGGGAAGATCCCCTGGAGGAGAGCATGGCGACCCACTCCAGTATTCTTGCCTGGAGAATCGTATGGAGAAAGGAGCCTGGGACTATAGTACATAGGGTCGCAAAGAGTCAGACACAGCTGAAATGACTGAACACACAAACACACACATTTACTAAATGATTAGCCTCCATTTTGTAAATCAAAGAAATCACAATTGTCATTATGTCATATAAACAAAAATGTTTCTGAAAGCCTGTAAGCCATGTTTTAATCAAGGAACACACAGTGAATTGTAAAAGGTTTTATTTCGACTATGTGTGAAATGAATCAATATTAATAAAACTGAATGGTTTTTAACTGTTAAAATATTTTTAAAAATTAAAAGTGTATCTTTTTATTAAAAAAAAAAACAACAGCATTTTTTAAAAACCCCTGTAAGTTTGCCAGAACATGAAGAGCTGAGCCCAATCCTGTCAGGGCATCAAAGGTTTTCTTCTGAACGTTGCCCTTTCCCCATCTACCATCTCCAGGGTAAATTATGCTATCTTCTAGAAAGGGGAATAGAGCACAAAAGGGAAGACAAGTGCCTTGGCATTGAATAAGTAAGAATCCCCAAGAAATACCAAGCAAAGGTAACATATAGTAAGAAAAAAATAGTCTTAAAATGAACATAAAATAATTTATTTAGTTTATCTTAAATTCAACAAGCATTATGATCGCCATCGTCATCAGTTCAGTCCCTCCATTGTGTCCGACTCTGTGCAACCCCATGGACTGCAGCACGCCAGGCCTCCCTGTCCGTCACCAACTCCCGGAGTTTATTCAAACTCATGTCCATCGAGTCGGTGATGCCATCCAGCCATCTCATCCTCTGTTATCTGCTTCTTCTCCCGCCTTCAATCTTTTCTAGCATCAGGGTATTTTCCAATGAGTCAGTTCCTCGAATCAGGTGGCCAGAGTATTGGACTTTCAGCTTCAGCATCAATCTTTCCAAGGAATATTTAGGACTGATTTCCTTTAGGATAAACTGGTTGGATCTCCTTGCAGTCCAAGGGACTCTCAGGAGTCTTCTCCAACACCACAGTCCAAAAGCATTAATTCTTCGGTGCTCAGCTTTCTTTATAGTCCAACTCTCACATCCATACATGACTACTGGAAAAACCATAACTTAGACTAGATGGATATTTGTTGGCAAAGAAATGTCTCTGCTTTTTAATATGCTATCTAGGTTGGTCATAGCTTTTCTTCCAAGGAGCAAACATCTTTTAATTTCATGTATTACGATACCTAAAGGCAAATCAGTATAAGTGGTCAGACTAATTATCTCTGCATCCTTTTAGCTCCTCCTGGTCTGAACATCATAAGCACTCTTATCCTGTGATTGGCCATCATTTCTCCAGTTACTGCACTAAACCCCGCTTCATGTTTCAGAAAAGAGTAAGCAGACACTTGCCTTGATTGTTATAACCAAATTTCCCTGGAACTTGCCACCTGCTTCCTCCTTCCAAACTCTTGAGATACTGTGTCTTGCTTCTTCATGCCACCCCTTTAAGTAGGTACCTGGTTGTTGTTATTGCTCAGTTGTTAAGTTGTGCCTGACTATTTGCGACCCCGTGGACTGCAGTTTGCCAGGCTTCTCCGTCCTTCACTCTTTCCTAGAGTTTGCTCAAACTCATGTCCATTGAGTGGGTGATGCTATCCAACCATCTCATCCTCTATTCTTCCCTTCTCCTCTTGCCTTCAATCTTTCCCAGCATCAGGTAACTGGTACATGCTGTCAAACCTTCCTCAAGCTGCTTCCCAGCCTATCTGTCTGCCTCTTACCTGTCATTATACTCTATGGGACCTTCTCTGCCTCCCTGCCTTCACCTCCTCTCTTTTTCCAGTGCTGGGTTTTCATCCCCAGATCCCTCATTCCAACACACACATACAACAATTCAAACTGGACCTGTTACATGCTATGTGTTTGTAAAGTATGTTCTAACTTTGACCTAATGTTATCTCTGCCACTGACTGTTACATCATCTTTAAAAAATATATACCTTCTGTTCTAAATTATTACAACCCCAGTGAAAATTACAAATTAATATGCTTAGAGTTCAAATACCTTCCGTCTTTTTGTTTTGCTTATTTCTTGGGGTTCAGTCAGTTGTCTCTTTCTGAGAAAACCTGAAAAAAAACTTCCTAGATCAAGCTGCCATCTAAAGTGAAGATTTCTCTTCTTAGAGCAGCCTCTCTTGCTCTGAGTTTCTTGCTCTTAAATGTGATCACCCTCCCTGCTCCAAAATTCTGAGATCATGTCAAAGTACCTTTTGTCTGTGCCGATCAGCGTCCGGATGACTTCAGTTTTGTGGGTCTTCAGGTTTGATTGACACTAGGTGAATGATTTAATCACTTGGCATCTTTTGAAAAGGCCAGAGTTATTTTCATGCAAAATATGTGTTAAAACAAATTTAGTCTCACACATATATATATAAGTAAATAACCTTCCTCATAGTCCCTGATTATAGTCTGCTTGAGGAGACAAGGCTAGCACATGTACATTAATTCCGGAACAATATAAGTGTGCTAAGTTAAGTGTTAAATCACATGAGGCTGTCAATAAGAAACCAAGGAGTACAAGCAAGTATGGGAAGAATGAACACTGCAGGTGTGAATGGGCAATGAAACCTGGTCTTTGAGGACCAAAGGGATTGAATTAGGAGAAGAAAGAAAGAGAGGGCATGTAGGGATGATGAACAATCAAATGCAGGCAAAGACAGGGATTTAGAGGGGTGAGGAGAGGGCGTTTAAAACATTGGTTGACAAATGAATGGCTGCAAATGATGGAAAATAAGTTTGAATAAGCAGTTGTTTAGTCAGTAAGTCGTGTTCAACTCTTTTGTGACACCAGGGTGAGCCCTGATCATGGAGGGCTTCAACAACCAGACACCGGGGACTGGATTCCAATGCTCAGGCAGTGTTGAAAATGTTTATGAAAACTGAGTCTAAAGAATCTAAATTCAGGAATTTGGGAACAGTTGGGAGATAATTTTATTTACAGATTTACAAGACAATGAGGTTCTCGTCCAGGGGTTTTTTTTTTTTTTTTTTTTCCCCCTTTAGTGAAAGATTAAAGAATATTTTTCTTTTTCTGTAAGTCCTCTTTATTGATATTAAACAGAGTGTAGATATGATTGGAATCAATTGGGAAAAAATGAGGGTAATAAGCCATCAGTGTCTATCAGTACAAGTGAATATTGCTTCTCTTCAACCTCCACCATTTTTTTAAGTACTCCAGAGACAGAAGGAATTAGAGTAAAAGCAGATGGAACTTACCATTTAGCTTATTGTGGATAATGGATTTGGTCTCATTTGCATTAAATTAGCAGCAATATCAGAAAACCCAAGCAAAAGTCACAAGTGCTCAGAAAGTAAGCTTGTGCCCAAAGAATGACCATTCTTATTTGTGACATGCTTTTCCTGCAAGTGGAAGCATTTCTCTGTCCATGCTACATTTTTCTTATGTAGTAAGTGACAAACACTCTACTTACTTGAGAAATAAATGTCAAGATATATTTTTGAACTGGCCACTCACACGTCTATTTACGTTTATTCATTCATTTTTTACGATGAAATGTACCTGAATTAAACCAACTGGCTAAACGCAGTAGATCTACTTTGCTTATTTGTCAATAATAAATACACGTAAAATCAGCTTTTCCAGTGCTGTCTCTGTGAGTCAGCACTAGTTTTCTGCTATGCAATCTACAAATCTTGATTCAGTAGATATTGAACCAGAATCAAAGAAGGGACTTCGTGTCCTGAAAACTTTTGTGAGGTATGTAAGTTATACCTAGGAGAGGGCCAGAAGGCAGTGACAGTTCACTGGAGTCCCCCTAGGGTCCCCAGATTTTCCTTTCATTAATGGAAGAAACAAAAGACCTGAGATAGGCTATTACAAAGAATATTGGAACATTCAGAATTTTGCCAGAGTGGGATGTGGAAGTGCTGAAGAAATCAAAGGTAAAAAAGTTTGGGAATCTGTATTTTCAAAACAGTGAGGGAAAGGAGTAGCAAGAAGGATTTAATGTACTTGTGTAAGTCCCTGTCAAAGGGGTGTGTAAGAAGCATAAACACCAGAAATCTGAAGACTAGAAAACATTTGATTTGGTGAAGAGGAAATGTCAGATTAAATATCAATATGGGGAGATTGAGGCTTAGATATGTTTGTTTTTAATTTATTTACTGTTTTTATTATTGAAGTATAATTACTTTACAATGTTGTGTTAGTTTCTGCTATACACAGATATGTTTAAAATAAGAAATGCTGAATTTATGAATTTATGTTTGGCATTAGTCAAGTGGGTTTTGGACCTGTAATTTAGAGATGACCTCTGTCCATTTAAGAAATAATTTAGGGACTTAGAATTTAGCTGATTTAGAAAATTGAATCTATTGCCAGGAGAAATATCAATAATCTCAGATACGCTGATGACACCACCCTTACGGCAAAAGTGAAGAAGAACTACAGAGCCTCTTGATGAAAGTGAAAGAGGAGAGTAAAAAAGTTGGCTTAAAACTCAACATTCAAAAAAATAAGATCATGGCATTTGGTCCCATCACTTCATGGCAAATAGAGAAGCAATAGAAACAGTGACAGACTTTATTTTCTTGGGCTCCAAAATCACTGCAGATGGTGACTGCAGCCGTGAAATTAAAAGACTCTTGCTCCTTGGAAGAAAAGCTATGTCCAGCCTAGACAGCATATTAAAAAGTAGAGACATTACTTTGCCGACAAATGTCCATCTAGTCAAAGCTATGGTTTTTCCAGTATTCATGTATGGATGTAACAGCTGGACTATAAAGAAAGCTTAGCGTCGAAGAATTGATGCTTTTGAACTGTGGTGCTGGAGAAGACTCCTGAGAGTCCCTTGGACTGCAAGGAAGTCCAACCAGTCCATCTGAAAAAAAATCTGTCCTGAGTGTTCATTGAAAGGACTGATGTTGAAGCTGAAACTCCAATCCTTTGGCCATCTGATGTGAAGAACTGACTCATTGGAGAAGACCTTGATGTTAGGAAAGGCTGAAGGCAGGAGGAGAAGGGGACGACAGAAGATGAGATGGTTGGATGGCATTACCAACTCGATGGACATGAGTTTGAGTCAGCTCCGGGAGTTGATGATGGACAGGGAGGCCTGGCGTGCTGCAGTCCATGGGGTCGCAAAGAGTTGGACATGACTGAGCAACTGAACTGTACTGAATATAGAAAAATAAATAAAATTTTATTTTGATAATATTTTAGTTAAATGATTGATTTAAATATTTTCAACTATAAGAATCAAAACCTATGTCTTAGTAGCTCTATTAGGGAACCTGATGATTAAGCTCTTATATGTTTGAATGAAGGGAAGCCAGTTTCCGGCAGAATACTGGACAGCAGCACTGTATTATAGAAACCTACCTCCTAATCTCCTCTCTCTAAAATGAATTTGCTCAAAATAGCACAGCTATTAAGGGTGGGACCTAAACCCAGATGATCTGATTCTGAAATATCAATATCAATTTTGAGTCCCTTGCTTCTACTTTGCTTCCATCTCTAGATCACACTGAAGCAAACTGCATCTAAACTGGTCTGTCTTGGCTCAATTCTCTTTCACAGCAGAAACTTAAGGGGTTTAATCTTCCCTTCATATATCTGTTTATGTCACTCAGAGCAGCTATATTTGTTCAAACTGGTAACTTCAAATTCAATATATGCACCTCTTAAAAGTTAACAAGTGATCTTTTCATTTCCTTAGAAGAATGCTCACGCAGATAGACAAGTAAACTTTATTTCCGGTGGGCAAGGCTAAAAGAAAATTTGACAATAGTGTTAAAAGAAGTGTAGCAGCTAGCCTGGGGCTCCTTGGGTAGGTTACGTGAAATACCACAGAGTCGGTTTCCCCGTTTTCTTACCTTACACATGTCTGGGTTCCTATGAGGTTCCGTAAGGGACTCATGAACATACTTCTCAGTGAGCAGTGTAGTCTTCATTTCTATATTCTAGGAAGGGAGAGGTGAAGGAATGTGCTTTTGGTTATGGTAACATATCAGTTTTTGTTCTAGTCAAAATCAAAGCTCATTCAAAGAAGCTATTAAAGTGAACTCACTTTATAAAGGCATTGGTGGGACTAAGGAAAAACAAAATGTTAACAAGCCCTTTGGCATGATAATACTACCTCTATTTCTGAGGGACAAGTTAACAAAACCTAAAGGTAGTGGTGGGAAGCCCCCTACCAGGGGGCTTCTCTGGTGGCTCAGAAGATAAAGAATCTGCCTACAATGCAGAAGACCCAGTCCCTGAGTCAGGAAGATCCCCTGGAGAAGAAAATGGCTACTCACTCCAGGATTCTTGCCTGGAGAATTAAGGACAGAGGAACCTGGCAGGCTACAGTCGATGGGATCACAAAGAGCTGGACAGAACTGAGCAATTGACACTTTCACTTTTTTTCAAAGATAGAGTGGGGCTTAGTTAGTAGCAGTAGTTGTAAATGAGATTTGGCAGACAGAAGCTGCAGCCTTCAATAAACAAAAAGCAGGAAAGGAAAGAAAAAACTCAAACAACGCTAGCGATGACCCAGCCATGATGCGGCCAGGAAAACGCACTTGCCCTGATGATCCTCTCCTTCCTCATTCTGATCTCCTGAATGCCTGTCATGGAAGTGCCTCCCATGGAAGAAGCCAAGCAGAAGCCAGTTGACTAGACAGCCTGTCATGCATGTGAGGAGCTCAATCTCCCAGGGCTCCAAGGGCAGGTTTGGGAAGTGGATCTGAGAGGCAAATAGAAAGTGCCCAGTGCAGACAAGGACTGTGGATAAGATAAAGGCAAAGTAATCTTCTTGTGGATCAATGCTTGTTATATTTGACCAATATTTGACACATTCTCTAAACTAAAGGCTCTTGGGAACAGAGATTCGCTGTGAGTAACACCCTCAGAACCTACAAGTGAACATCACTGTCTGAATCTGGAGTTCTGACTGGACCACTTGAATCCTGGCCCATCCTGACAGGGGTCTCAGAAGGAAAGCCCATGGGGGAAACAATCGCTTTCACTTTCCTAGAGAAACTACCAGGAGGGGGAAATAGATGAAACCGTGAAGAAGGAGAGGTTATTTCATGGTCAAGCTTCTTCTAGGATATTGCAAACAAGAACCAGCTCAAAAGTTTTTTGCAAATGAGTTGGCAATGTCCCTTTAAAGCCAATTACAGTTACCTCAGATTGAAAATGATTTTGAACAGTGTTGTTCTCCTTTTAAATCAGGGGTTTGAGGTTCATTTGTGAGAAATCAATGCAACCACATTTATCCTTGGCCTAGTATTGAAAAAAAAAATAGTTACAGTAAAAATGATTCTAGTCTTTTGAAGCTGTGGGTAATGTGAGTGATACTGACTGAATGGAAATTTCAGGTTAAGTGTATGAAATGGGAATTCAATAATGATGTGGAATTTGGGTAGGGAGGGTGGTGGTAGATTTAATCTAAAGACTCATAGGTAATTTATGTGCAAAAAGATATCATTGTGTTCCAGTAAGTGATGTGACCCTGAAATGTTCATGGGGTGGGCACCATCACACTGTCACAGCCCAGCACATTTTCAGTACTGGTTAAATATATCCTGGGGACGAAATAGAATAAGGCCGGCATTGATGACAGCAAGCGTTGCAAAAACCAGCCCCGGCAGAGCAGTCCCCTTCTGTTTTCTTACTTTCAAGAAAGGGCTTCAAGCGTTCATTTGAAATTTGTCTCTTAATCTGTTTTCCATTGATGGCAGCAACCGAGAAAACTTTTCAGCCAGAAAAAGTCAAGTTAAGTCAAACCATTTTTGTGCACAGCAAGCATACAAATTGGCTATTTTTTAAAAATCAGAAGTTAACCATATGCCTTGAATTCAGAAGTGGGATTACATACTTAAAGGTTGCATTAGCCTTAAATCATCCCGTCTGTGTGCATGGGTGTGCCTGTGCAGGGGTGGGGATGTGTGTGTGCATACGATGGTTCTCTCACCACTCTGCCTTGCGCTGACCCTTGAACAGGGACAGTGCAATGGGGGGCAGTGGTCACAGCATCCTCTATGGTCCCCCGAAGGCAGAGACGGTCTCTTAAGGACACTGGAGAGAGAGGTTTACTCCACAGACTCTCTGAGAGAATATGTACGGAGTCCCAGGAAGCACAGAGAAGATTTCTACAAAGAATCTTCACTAAATAACACTTGAATAAATAAGTTAAGATGAAAATAGGGGGTAAATAATATCCCTTGAAGTTTAAATAATTTCTCACCAGCTACAGTGTGTGAGAAGGATTCTCTACAGAGTAGATCTGAGATCAGGGAAAGAAATAAAGGGAGCCTTGGCTTCCATATTCACCCACACACCACACACACACACACACACACACACACACACACAATTGTAGCAGTTATGGAGTTGGCTGAATTTAACAGTAGCTCTAGAAGAGAAAACAAGACTGCTCTTCCCAGGTAGCTCAGCTGGTAAAGAATCTGCCTGCAATGCAGGAGACCCCGGTTCAATTCCTGGCTTAGGAAGGTGCCCTGGAGCAGAGGTAGGCTACCCACTCCAGTATTCTTGGGCTTCCCAGGTAGCTCAGCTGGTAAAGAATTCCCCTGCAATGCGGGAGACCTGGGTTCGATCCCTGGGTTGGGAAGATCGCCTGGAGAAGGGAGTGGGTGCCCACTCCAGTATTCTGGCCTAGAGAGTTCCATAGCCTGTATAGTTCGTGGGGTCGCAAAGAGTCGGACACGACTGAGTGACTTTCACTTCACTAGAAGAGAGACTGCTTCAATGTCTCAGGTACATCAGGTCCAAAGTTGCATTTGGGGATTTGTTTATTTTCTGAGCAACATGTGTACCCACATGTCACTAGCCCTCTTCTTCTCACAGGGGGTGGAACCCAGAGGTGGAGATATCCCATGGGGGCATTAAAGGGGCCAATCAGGGACAATATTTCTCCTGTAACCAAGATTGGGTGAGAAGAAGCGGCATCTTGAGCCTGTTTTAGGGCAGCTGCTTACCTCAGCGCTTACAGTCCCTGGGAACCCTGGTGTATTACCCTTAAAATGCAGGTGTGCTCTTTGCTTACTTTCTTACACATGTTATAGGTAAGTGAATTACCGTATAACCTTTCCCAGACCTGTTATGGAACCTTGAGGCAGAAACATGTGTTCCAAGGTCTTTGTGTCTCAGTAATGTTTCCAATTATCCAGTTACATTTCACAGATGTTGCATCAATGTCAGGAGACTGCTGGGGGCAGTGCCTTATTTGGTTAGAGCTCGGAGACCTCCCATCTCACCCAAATAATCAGAGAAGCCTGGTACAGGGTAAGTGTGATGGCAACCAGTGACCACCTGGGTTACCCTGGCTTCTCATGGGGTTGGAAAGATTGCCGACTGGGACTCTAGTTCGGGCTTGAGGTGGGAAAGAAAGAAACTTGAGTTTGCATCTCCTTCCTCTCTCTCTCTTACTTGCTCCAGCATGTGTGGGCACTTACGTTCTCTGGACCTTTGGAGAATGATGTGACCAGACAAATTGGAGAAGAGAGAGGAAACATAGCAACAAGCAGAAAGATCTCAGCCTTTACCTAATTGCTGGACAGCATACAGCATTCAGCAGACCACCATGGGCAGAAAATCTGCTGACAATGCTACAGGCGTCTAAGAAAATTTCTGTACAGTAGCCTGCCCCCCAAGTCTTGGGGAACTTGGGGGGCAGATAAATCTCCAGTCACAGATAAATCCAATTAAATATCTGCAATACTATTTTGTTATAATCCCTGTTATATTCAATCATCAATTTTTTTTAACTAAAAAAGTAGGCAAAGGTTTTGAAAAGAATTCCCAAAGCATTATGGCTCTGAGGTAACTCCAAAGAAGCAACTTATGGCTGCACTATGGCTAAGAAGATGAGATGGCTGGATGGGACCACTGATGCAATGACATGAACTTGGGCAAACTTCGGGAGATGGTGAGGCCTGGAGTGCCGCAGTCCATGGGGTTGCAAAGAGTCAGACATGACTGTGTGACTGAACAACAACAATGGCTAGATTCAGACAGAAATTTTGCTTTATTTATATTTAAAGAGATCAGAAATCACAGATGAGCTGACCTTTCTGTGGCTTACATAGCAGTTTAGATGCCTCTATCACTTGTCACATTTTATGGAATGATTTCTGAATTTTTCAGCCCACAGCATACATTAAAAATTAAAATATTGGCACCCATCATTAGGCTAACTGGATAAAGTTGTCCACAGCTAGAGGCAAAATTGGTCTAGGGCTCTAGTCATCCAGGAAACCACTGGTCTCTCCAGGACTAGGTTTATTGAGTTGAATTCTTTAAGAATTGTTTTAAGAATATCTCCACCAGGGGCTTCCCTGATTCAGGAAGATCCCACATGCTGCAGAGCAGTTAACCTATGTGTCACAACTACTGAGCCTGTGCTGGAGAGCCCAGGACTGCAACTCCTGAAGCCCGCATGCCCTGGAGACTGTGCTCTGCAACAATAAAAGCCACCGCAATGAGAAGCCGTCAACCTGCAACAAGAACCTCCTTTCACCACAAGGTGAAAGAGAAAAACCTGTGCAGCAACAAAGACCCAACATGGCCAAAAGTAAAATAAATAAGTTACATGGTAAGGATAACCCTATATGCAAAACAGAAAAAGAGACACAGATGTACAGAACAGACTTTTGGACTCTGTGGGAGAAGGCGAGGGTGGGATGTTTCGAGAGAACAGCATCGAAACATGTATATTATCTATAGTGAAACAGATCACCAGCCCAGGTTGGATGCATGAGACAAGTGCTCGGGCCTGGTGCACTGGGAAGACCCAGAGGAATCGGGTGGAGAGGGAAGTGGGAGGGGGGATCGGGATGGGGAATATGTGTAAATCCATGGCTGATTCATGTCAATGTATGACAAAACCCACTTCAATATTGTAATGTAATTAGCCTCCAACTAATAAAATAAATGAAAAAAAATAAAATAAGAAAAGATTGTCTCCACTGCCTGCAGAGCAATGGAGATGCTGGCCATTTTTGGTTTTGAAACAGACTCTCCTGTGTAGGAATGTTGTGAAACTCTGACGGCTGAAAACACCATGCAAACAGGTTAGTTTGTGAAGCCACCTTAACTGACTTGGTGACACATTGACCCCGATCTAGGCGAGGCTCTTTTACACTGTTTCACCTGGTCTCTGGCTGTGTGCAAGTGCCTGAGGAGGTGAACTGTCACTGTTTCCGCTAGCATCATGGATTCTCCCTCCGCCTTGACAAGTCAAGACACAATGAAAGCACTGAACACTTCATTTATCTCCATTCCAGTCACCTTTGATTTTAAAAGCCTCATGTGACTCCCTGGGATTCTGTCTTAATTGTGAGAGCACAATATACAGAAGTGTTAATAAAGTTAAATGCATTCCTTGTTGTTGTTCAGTTGCTAAGTCATGTCTAACTCTTTGTGACCCCATGGACTGCAGCATGCCAGGCTCCTCTATCCTCCACTTGCTCCCAGAGCTTGCTCAAATTCACCTCCATTGAGTCCGTGTTGCTATCTAACCACATCACCCCCTTCTTATTTTGCCTTCAATCCTTCCAAGCCTCAGAGTCTTTTCCAGTGAGTCAGATCTTCTCATCAGGTAGCCAAAGGATTGGAGCTTCAGCTTCAGCACCAGTCCTTCCCATGAATTTTCAGGGTTGATCTCCTTTAGGATGGACTGATTTGATCTCCTTGCTGTCCAAGGAACTCTCAAGAGTCTTCTCTAACACCACAGTTCAAAAACATTAATTCTTCCCCACTCAGCCTTCTTTATGATCCAACTCTCACATCCATACAAGACTACTGGAAAAACCATAGCCTTGGTTATGTGGATCTTTGTCAACAAAGTGATGTCTCTGCTTTTTAATATGCTGTCTAGGTTTGTCTAGGTTTCACTTTCACTTTTTTCATTTTCTTTTCAAGAAACACGTGTCTTAATTTCATGGCTGTAGTCACTGTCCTTAGTGATTTTGGAGCCCAAGAAAATAAAATCTGCCACTGGTTCCACTTCCCCCGCTTCAATTTGCCGTGAAGTGATGAGACTAGATGCCATGATCTTACTTTTTTTAATGTTGAACTTCAATAATATTGAACCCGAGTATAAAGATCCCAGGCTTTGATTCTGTCCATCAGTGTAGGCTATAATATCAAAGTTCATTTGTCATTAATCTGCATTCCATCATGATCTGGCAAGAGAGTTATCCTCACCACAGACATACCAGGAGCCCAGGATGATGGGGGCCGATCTCACAGACTTCCATAACACAGAGGCAAGAAAGAGAAAGGAGGCCAAACCACATGCCGGTACTTAAAGCTTCTGACCAAATATAAGACATTTCTTCTGCTCAAATTTCATCGGGTTAAAAAATGCTATGACTAAGTCCTCTTGCAGGGAGAGAGGCAGAATATTTGTGAACTGTGATATAGTATATCACTGACAGAATGGCCTCATTATCTGAAAGAAAGCATTCATTAATTCAAAAAACACTTTTGAGTACCTATGTTAGGACCATTTGAAATTCTTGGAATACATTAAAGAACACAACCTACCAAGATCCCTGCCCTAATGAAATTTATATTTTAGGTGGGAGGAGAAAGGTAATACAACACAATAAGCATCATGTGTAAGTAAATTATATGGCTTGTTAGAAGATGATAAATGCTGTGGAAAAAGGAATTGTAGAATAAGGTTGGAGGGGATAACGTATGATTGGAAATGCTAGGTCAAGAATGGCGATTTTATTATCCATTTTAAACTAAAGTATAATTGATTTACAACATTGTATTAGTTTCAGGTGAGCAGCAAAGTGTTACGGTTTGTCGCTTAGTCATGTCCGACTCTTTGCGACTCCATGGAATTCTCCAGGCCAGAATACTGGAGTGGGTAGCCTTTGCCTTCTCCAGGGGATCTTCCCAACCCAGGGATCGAACCCAGGTCTCCTGCATTGCAGGCGGATATACATACATATATATATGTATACATTCTCTTTTCTATTCTTTTCTATTATTATTATAATATACTGAATAGAGTTCTCTATTCTATACAGTAGATCCTTGTTGCATCTCTATTTTATATATGGTAGTATGCATATGTTAATCCTGTACTTCCAATTTATCCCTCCTCCCCTTTCCCCTTTAATAAGTTTGCTTTCTATGTCTGTAAATGTGTTTCTGTTTTGCAAATAAGTTTTTGCTTCGAATCAGTTAGGAAGTTGGTGATGGGGTGTCTTTTTAATTGTATTTATTTGTTTATTGCCTGTTCTGGGGCTTTATTGCTGCTTGGGGCTTTCTCTAGCTGTTGTGAGCAGGAGCTATTCTTTGCTAGGATGCTCCTCACTGAAGTGGCTTCTCTCAGGGTAGAACATGGACTCTAGAGCCTGCAGGCTTCAGCAGCTGTGGCTTATGGGCTTAGTAGTTCCTAGGCTCTAGAGCACAGGCACACCCACTTCGTTGCCCCATGGCGTATGGAATCTTCCCAGACCAGGGATCAAACCCGTGTCTCCCACGTGGGCAGGCAGATTCTTCACCACTCAGCCACCAGGGAAGCCCTAGTGATGGGTTTTGACCTGAGGAGTAACATGACTAATGTGATTTCTGTTTTAAAAGGAACTGGTCTGTGGAGCACAGACTGGAGGATGTAAGCTTAACATCAGGAGACACATGAGAGAGCTATTTCAGGAATTCAGGTGAGACATCATGGCAGCTCAGATCAGGGAGACAGCAGTGGAAATGGCAGGAAGTAGTCAGAGGAAAGAAGGAAGGGAGAGGAGGGCAAAGAGGGAGGGAAGAAAGAAAGATGCAGGAAATCCATCAGTGGCTTCCTACTGGCCTTGACGAAGACTCCAGCCTTCCACTGCCTGCTTGCTGCCTTTCCAACTCTCTCCTCCCTCCCCTACCCCTTCCCCACTGTGGCTAACTCCTTTGCCTGCTCTTAGCCCCAAGCACCCTCCTGAGGTCTCAGTTTAAATGTCAGGTCTCTGACCCCGTCCCTCTACTCCCACCGGATTGGGATGAATGCCCTGATATTTGCTTCCACACTCCCCTTCCTTCTCTTATCATTACAAGCATGATACGCTGTTACATCTGGATTCAGACAGGTTGTGTCGCTCATCCACGTATGCTCAGAGCCTAGCATTTTGTGAAGCATCCAACCAAAAGTTATTAAGCATGTGAGTAATAAATGACCAAAAAGGACACTACGGCTTTATCCTGTCTCTAGAGCTTTTTAACAGGGATGAAAGCTTTAAGGGCTGAGGCTGTCATTGGTGCTGGGTAAGAAGATTAAAAATGCTATCAGGAAGAAAACTCTGAACAAGGTTTGGAACAGGGAAGGAAGTGGAAATTCCCTGTGTCCTGCTTCCTTTAAAATGTGAGCTGAAGATGGAGGGTGGGATGTGTCTGGCAGAGACCTAGATCCTACACATTCCTTGGCCACTCCCCCTCATCCTTCTCCTTCCTGTCTTAGCATTTGACAAAGAAGGAAGCTTTCTTGCTTACTTGAATTCATGTAAATCCATTTGAAACTACCTCATTCTGAAAGCTGTTTCTAGTTGCCTGTTTTTAATTTGCTGGAAACTTCAGAGAGAAAGAAGATTTATGGTTGTGTCAAATAATTCATGTCTGAGGTAACTTAAATATCAGCATTATTTGTCCTGCTGAATATTTCCAACATGAAACAAAATATTTGTCTTTAGTCTTTGGAGGCTTTAGTGGAAATTATATGGGAATACGCCACATCTTCAATACCATTTTGATTGCTCTGTGTCCTCATGAAATGGCGACTCAATATTTCAACCGTCTCTTTCCTTCCTCCCTTCCTCTCTTTCTCTATTTCTGGATTTCTTTCTCTATATCCAGATTCATGGACAAGCAAATGGCCTAGCCAGTTAATCAAGAAAGATTATAGAGGATCAGGATTAAGGAAGTCCGGGTAGAGAAGTGTGTATGCATTTATGGGATTGGAAAGGTAGATCCTTGCATTCCATCTTTATGGTCATCAGAGAGCACCACTACAAAAGGATGTCTACCACTACACCACTAAGTACGTAGGATGAAATAACATGGCCAGTTGCAGTTGACATCGGCCAACCGCTGCCACCAGAAGCCAGTGCTCCAACAATAGTGCATGAAAGGAGTAGCCCTTGTGGCAGGGATGAAGGCTATGTAAGGGTCCAACATACCATGCCTTATAATTTGAGACCAATCTGCCACTTACGGAAAGTCTTGCTATGCCACCACCACTGGGTTTAGAATCCCATTGCTAAGGGAAGTTTGTACCACAATTGTATATTAGTCACTCAGTTGTGTCCAACTCTTTGTGTTCCCAGGGACTATAGTCCACCAGGTTCCTCCGTCCATGGAATTCTCCAGGCAAGAATACTGGAGTGGGTAGCCATCCCCTTCTCCAGGGGATCTTCCTGACCCAGGCATCAAACCAGGGTCTCCTGCATTGCACGCAGATTCTTTATACCATCTGAGCCACCAGGGAAGCTGTACCACAATAGGTCTTCCCAAAAAGATCCTTTGCTATTGGCTGAGTACCACTTGTTCCTGATCCCCTCTAGAGGATGTCTCTCTGCTGTTTTTCAACTCTTTTGCCCTCTTTCCTTACTCTGAGTTTTCATGGATAGAAGAGCTAGGAGATGGAAAGTAGAGAAAAGGGATTATATAGAAAGGAAATGTCTCAAGAAATGGTGGTTGTATTATTATAATTTTGTATGTCATTTTATAATTTGTAGGTTAGCTTATAATATATATATAGATATACCCTTTAATTTAACAAATATGTATTAAGTACCTACTATGCTTAGCCTACTCTTTATTAAACATGTGCTAGGATTGGACAATGGTATATAGAGATAAATATGATAATGTCTTTGTTCTGATAAGGACTTACCTTCCTAAAGTATGGGGCCCATAAGCAGGAAAGATAAGGGTTATAGGTGCTAAGAAAAACTCTGTCTAGGTAGAATAATGAAATAATTTGTCCTCTAAATGCAGCACCTTTGAGAATGAAAGAGGAGTGCTAACTTGGGATAAACTGACTTACAGAGAATATCAGAAGAGCAACACGGAACACAACAGTCTAAGAGAAACCAGGGCCTAGTTTCACATTATGAATAAGACAAGGCTCACGAAGCACAGAAATGAAAGAGCAGCCAGTTTCACAGGCTGATGTCAGAAATGAATTCGTTAAGGACATTTTTGAGCTTAGTCACAAAAGATGAAATGGATATTGCAGGTGGATAGTAAGGAAATGCATTCCAAACCGTGAAAAGCTTCAAGGTGTGGAAGAGAAAAGAACAAACAGAAAGTGACTCAGTGTGGCCTGAGAGGGGCTTCTGAAGAGAGCATGAGACTAGAGAGTTCGGTGAGTGCAGACTGTGGAGGCAGGACCTTGTATGTGATACTGGGGAGTTTGGAGTTCCTCCAGCGGGGGTAGGGAGCCCCTGAAGAGCTTTGAACAGGAGAAGAACATGATTGCCTTCAAATTTTAAAAATTCACTCTGGCAGGAATGTATGAGATGGTTTGAAGGGGTTAGAACATAAGGCTATAAACATATTTCACATTTAAAGATCAATTTTGGGAGCCATCTGGGATTAATGATCATATAAATGTGGTGTTCATTGGTTACCTACCATGTTCTGGAGAGCTGAAGAATTGATGCTTTTGAATTGTGGTTCTGGAGCAGACTCTTGAGAGTCCCTTGGTGTGCAAGGGGATCAAACCAGTCAATCCTAAAGTATATCATCCTGGATTATTCATAGGAAAGACTGATGCTGAAGCTGAAGCTCCAAAACTTTGGCCACCGGATGCAAAAAGCTGACTCATCAGAAAGAACCCTGGTGCTGGAAAAGATTGAGGGAAGAAGGAGAAGGGGGTGACTGAGGATGAGATATTTGGATGGCATCATTGACTCAATGGACATGAATTTGAGCAAACTCTGAGAAATAGAGAAGGACAGGGAAGCATGGCATGCTTTAGTCCATGGGGCTGGAAAAAGTCAGACACTACTGAGTGACTGGATAGCAACAACCATGCTCTGGACTTTACCGGGTGTTGGACCATTTAATTCTACAGCCACTATTGGAGTGAGTATTACTATGATGAGTTGATTGCATCCCCTCAAATTTCATATGTCGAAGCCTAATTCCCAGTGCCTCAGAATATGGCCTTTTTGGAAGTATGGTCATTGCAAGTATAATTAGTGATGATGAGGCCATACAGGAGTAGGCCATGATCCAACATGAGTGATGTCTTTAGAAAAGGGGGAAATTTGGACACATAGAGAAAGTGGGAACACCACGTGATGATGATGGCAGAGTTCAGAATGACACAGTCACAGTGAAGGAGCACCAATGACTGGCAGAAGTTAGGAAGGAAGCATGGAATAGACAGCCCTCAAAAGGAACTGACTCTGCCCACACCTCGATCTTGTACCTCCAGCTTCCAGAACTATGGGACTATAAATTTCTGTGGTCTAAGCACACAGACTGTGGTAGTTCGTGATGGTAACCCTAGCAAACTAATTCAATTACTTTTCCATCTTATAGATGAGGAAATTGAAATTCAAACAAAGCAACATGCTCACCAGATGCTAAGCAGAGTCAGGATTTGAACTGTCATTGTTCCTGTCCATAGCCAGTGTTCCTTCTACCAACTGTACATCATTAATTCTTCAATGTTGCACCAGCGGTTAACATACGTAACACAGGGAAGTCATCGCTTCGGGCAGTGTTGCCTGTAGAGCTCACATGCAGACCCCGGGCTCTGAATTCTGTTTCCCTATGGAGCTGTTGCTACTATATCATCATTTTTCTTTAGCATAGAAAAAAATTATTGATTTCTTGGTGAGGGGTGGGGAGACTTTTGTAACACGAGATTTTATTCTAGCCAGAGAAGTAAAGAAAATCTCTTATTTTGGTTGATGTGTCAGCATCAGAATGTACATGAACTGTAAAGACAAGCAGATGTGGCTACAAAAGCCAGGTTGGCATCAGAGTATTTCATCTCATTTTCCAAGACAATAGCCTTTCTGTTGAGAAATCTGAAAATGGTCAGAAACTCTGCAACTCTTTTTATCCACAAAAGGTTGCACAATGAAAGCCAGAGATTTTGCAGATGAGTCTTCCTCATCATTTGCATTTCAATAGAATGTAAATATAATGCATTACATTGTTGATTGGACTTGATCTTGATTTCTAAAATATTTCTTACTTTTTTGACAGCTTTTAAAAATCATGCCCTAGGACTTCTCAGGTGGTCCAGTGGTTAAGACTTCACTTCCAATGCATGGGGTGTGGATTTGATCCCAGGTCAGGGAGCTAAGATCGCACACACTTCAATGGCAAAAAAGCAAAACAGAAAACAGAAGCACTATTGTAGTAAACTCAATAAAGACTTTAAAAATGGTCCACATCAAAAAAAAAAAAAATCTAAAAAATATCATGCCCTTAAGATAGGAGTTGAGTTCTACACTTGGCCATAGTCCTCAGCATTCCATAATATTTGCACTGGCCCTGCAGTTCACATTTTAGATCTGTAAACATTTCAGTTTATGACCTCCGGTCTAGATCTTTAATTTCTCATGATGTTCTGAGTTTCACGATTTGAAAATTCTAGTGTTTCATATCCAAATGTTCCAATTGCAAAGGAGTTTTCATTTTCGTTCCCTTTTTTTAAAAACAAAAAATGAAGACAGTCTAACGTTCAGTTTACATTGTATTTATACTCAAATGAGTTAATGATATCTTAGCCTAAGGCGGTATCTGGGAGAAAAATTAGTTTTGTGATTTAAGTAGAGTGCAAATTTTACCTAGTAAAAGATTTTTTCTATTTATCCTCAGAGAACACCTACTTCTCTGCTGGAGTGGTGCTATATGCCATTCAAACTGAAGGATGTAGATGTGAGGATAATATTTAATTCATTCTTCTCATTTCCATGTCTTTGGGGCTTTTGTGCTAGCACTTAGCTTTAACGCCAACAAACACTAACTTTGAAGTGCCCAAAGGCTTTCTTTTTTTCCTCCTCTCTTCAAAAACATCCTTTTTCCTTTTGCACATTTACAAAATAAATCTGAAGCTAGAACCTCAAGCTTCCTTTAGCCAGAGCCCTGTTTCTTTACTAATAACAGGGTTTGCTTCAACTAAGCCTCAGAGCTTGCCAGCTCTCCACCCTCACTGGATTCCAGGGAGGAGAGAAGGGGATGAAGCAAACTGGTGATTGATGAGATCTTCTGGGCATGGCAGAAAATATTTCCAATTTTAATTTATTAGGCTTATATTGACAAAGAAACCATAAGCTCTTAAAAGCTTACTTCATTCACATATTTTTTGGCCAGCGAAAATTTCACCATTGCCAAGTAAAAATGCTTCCTTTATTTCTCTCACTTCTGCTGACATATAAATTTTTTTGGAAAGACTTAATTAGAATAAGAAAGCAGCTGATCCAGCCAGAACTGGTGATGGAGACAAGGTGTTTGGTAGCTGGATCTTGCTTGGTTTTTTTTTTTGTTTTTTTTTTTGCTATTTCTCTGGCTTTGCTATAGACAAGAGTTGAGGAGGTCCAGCCTTTTGGCACAGGAGAGTGTCTCTCATACTGGAGTCCATTCACTACCAGGAAAAGGAAAATGAGCACTCTATGTTCTATTCCTACCAATATGGATGCTGCTGACCTTCGAGGTTTCAAAAAGAATCAATGCTATTTTGTGATGCTTGGAATAGCTGCCACTGTGAAAAAAAAAAAGACTTGAATTCTTGATGAATTCTTTAGAAAAATGATTTTTGCAATCTGTTCAGTGCTGTACTTAAAACCGGAAATAAAAGAGTTAAAGATGCTGAGAAAATAAAGACCTTCTCTAAGCATGAGTTTGGGGGAAGAAGGGGGTGGATCCACTTGAAGCTTGCCAAGGCTTGCTTTTCTGTTTACTTCTCTCTTGCGTAATCGTCCTTCACGATGCGCTTGTTGATGTTAACATTTAATGAGGGCCAAAAATATGCTAAGCCCTCGGTGGTATGTAGAATGAGCAAAGCCCTGTCTCTGAAGTCTCACATCAAGACACAAAGGGGATAGAAAAAGAAAAGATGAAGGCAGGAGACAGAACTATAGAATTATAAAAGGTATTCTGCCCGTCGTTCTCAAAACAACACAAAATACCACTTGACACCAAGTAAAAAACAAAATGCAACCCACGATGAGACACACTGATTGATGGACTATGTATACCAGAATATGTGACAAGTATATTTTTAATGAATATATGTTCATGAATTTATTCTTTTACTCCCTTCATTCAAAAAGTATTTATTGTATTATTATTATTACAAAGTCCTGGTCTTGCATAGGATAAAAATGTGTTTCCATGACATTCCTGACCTAAAGGAATTTCTGATCTGGTAAGAGAGATAAGGACAAAATGTTGTTCAGTCGTTAAGTTGTGTCCGAATCTTTGTGACCCCATGGACTGCAGCACTCCAGGCTTCCCCGTCCTTCACTATCGCCTGGAGTTTGCTCACACTCGTAATTATCAGGACAAAATATGCACACAGTATCTGTTAATTAGATTGCACCATGCTCTTAAAATAGGAAGTAGGTGATGCATCCCACCCCAGTAGTGTCTATTTCTCTCCATCCCCAAACCTTAGTCTGAATCTCATCATGTCCTTTCTGGTCTCTGGTTTTCACTCTTGCCCGTCTCTCATCCATTCTTGATTCAGTAGCTGGAGGACTTTTCTTGTCTAGAGAAGGCCTGGAGGAAAGGTAGGATTTGGACTCCAGAAGGGAACTGAGACTGTTCTCAAAGGAAGAAATTCACATGTGAGGGATGCAAGTGAAAGACATAATGAAATGAAACAAATGAAACCTGCTCCTGCGCCTGAGTGTTGGGTTATGAGAAGGAAGACGTGGTGAGAGTTGGGGAAGGCGATGCAGGCAGGGCCTTGCGGGTCACATGAAGCAGCTTGTGCCTACTCTAATAGGAGAGTAACTGAAGGCATGGAAGGGTTTGCAGAAACGCATAGCATCCATTCACTCTTCGTACTTTTTCTCATCTCTCCATCTTTTTGTGTCCACTGGACATTTTGCTCTTCCTTAACATCTACTTCTGCTTTATTGACTACACCAAAGCCTTTGACTGTGTGGATCACAACAAACTGCAAAATTCTTCAAAAGAAGGGAATACTGGAACACCTGACTTGCCTCCTGAGAAAACTGTATGCAGGTCAAGAAGCAAGAGTTAGAGCTGGACATAGAAAAACAGACTGGTTCCAAATTGGGGAAGGAGTACATCAAGGCTCTATGTTGTCACCTTCTTTATTTAACTTATATGCAGAGTATTTCATGAGAAATGTTGGGCTGGATGAAGCACAAGAAATATCAATAACCTCAGATACACAGATGACACCATCTTTATGGCAGAAAGCAAAGAAGAACTAAAAGAGTTTCTTGGTGAAAGTGAAAATGGAGAGTGAAAAAGTTGGCTTAAAACTCAACATTCAGAAAACTGAGATCATGGCATCTGGTCCCATCACTTCATGGCAAATAAATGGAGAAACAATGGAAACAGTGACAGACTCTATTTTGGGGGGCTCCAAAATCACTGCAGCCATGAAATTAAAAGACTCTTGCTCCTTGGAAGAAAAGCTATGAGAAACCTAGACAGCATATTAAAAAGCAGAGATGTTACTTTGCTGACAAATGTCCATCTAGTCAAAGTTTTTCCAATAGTCATGTGTGGATGTGAGAGTTGGACCATAAAGAAAGCTAGCACTAAAGAATTGATGCTTTTGAACTGTGGTGTTGGAGAAGACTCTTGAGAGCCCCTTGTACTGCAAGGAGATCCAACCAGTCCATTCTAAAGGAAATCAGTCCTGAATATTTGTTGGAAGGACTGATTCTGAAACTGAAATTCCAATCCTTTGGCCACCTGATGCAAAGAACTGACTCATGTGAAAAGACCCTGATGTTGGGAAAGACTGAAGGCAGGAGGAGAAGGGACAACAGAGGGTGAGATGGTTGGAAGGCATCACTGATGTGATGGACATGAGTTTGAGTAAGCTCTGGGAGTTGGTGATGGACAGGGAAGCCTGATGTGCTATGGTCCACCATTTCACAAAGAGTTGGACATGACTGAGTGACTAAACTGAACTGAAAATGGTGCTCAAGCAATGAGTGTCTAACCCAAATCAAAGCTCTAAAGGCTGAACACTGGAATGCTGAAGTTCCCACGGAGAATCTCAAGTTAGGACCGTGTTAGTTTTCTATTCTGTCATAACAAAGCACCAAAACTAGACAGCTTAAAGCAATAGAAATTTATTCTGACATAGTACTGGAGGCCAGAAGTTCCAGATCAAGGTGTGGACAGTGTGGGTTCCTTCTAGAGGCTCTGTGGAAGAATCCACTCCAGGTGTCTCACCTGGCTTCTGATGGTAGCTGGCATTCTTGGTATTCCCTGGTTTATAGCTGCATCACTCCAATCCTTGTTTCTATGGTCCTCTTTCCTATGTTTCTTTCTGTGTCTCTGTATCAAAATTTCCCTCTCCTTTCTCTTATAAAGATATTAGTCATTGGACTTAGGGTCCACCTTAATCCAGTACAACCTCATCTTAATTGGATTACATCTACAAAATTTCTATTTTCAATTGAGGTCATATTCTCAGGTGGCTCAGACAGTAAAGAATCTGCCTGCAATACAGGAGACCCAGGCTTGATTCCTGAGTTGGGATATAGCTACCCACTCCAGTATTCTTGCCTGGACAATTTCATGGACAGAGGAGCCTGGTAGACTACTGTCCATTGGTTCACAAGTCAGATATGACTGAACGACTAATACTTCCACTTTTACTTTTGCACATATTAGGAGCTATGACTTGAATATACTGTTTTGGTGGACACAATTCAACCCACCACAAGGACATTAATATAAAATTTGTTCCTGCAATAGTAAAATACCTATAGTGCCACATCAAAGCAAACATCTCCTCCAATCAATGCACATGGGACACCAACAAAAATACACACACACACACACACACACACACACACACACACACTTCTGAAGATTAGCTCACAGTAAGAAATTACAGAGCGCACAAGGACTTGATCTATCAATGATCTGCCATGAAGACGAAATATCACGTAAAACACTAAGGAACAAAATTTCAAAATAACAAAAACATCCAAAGGATTTACAATTATGAAAAGAATCCTCTGTAAAAGTAGTTATTGAAGTGTTTAAAACATAAAAGGAGAAACAGAAAATAAAATGAAAGGTGAGAGGAAGAATAATGTGGACTTGTAAAAGAGAACATAGATCTTCTAGAAATGAAGAATAAAGCTATTAAAGTAAGTGGGAAATAAAATATTTTCTGCCCTATGCTCTATCAGCAAACAAACTTTATTCAAATGCAAATGTATGAGCCCAGGTGAAATAAAGCCAGCTTTTTGGAAGCCATCAGCTACTTCCTCCCAGTGTGCTGAGTAGCTGGGGGCATATGAGAGGCATCAGACACGTTCGCCATCTCTTATAGTAAGCAAGGAGTATGTGAACAATAAAGAAAGGAGGATGGGCTCCAGATAGCTAGATGCATATGAAAGGAATGATTTCAGTAAGCCTGGAAGCTTGTATCTTCCAATACATAGAAGATCGCTGAATCTCTTCATGTGAGAGATTTAGTTTTCTCTTAGTAAATAGTAATCGTTTAATATTCAGATTACCTGCCCCTTGCTGCAAACTCGTATATAGTCTTGCTCTTCCCTGCCTGCTCAGAGTCAGCTCTCTCAGACCTGAGATATTGTCTTCTGGGCTCAAGTCTTAACATTACCACCAAATAAAACCTAACCCTCAACTATTAGGTTGTGTTCATTTTTTTACTCAACATTAGCAAAATTAATAAATCAGTTAAGCAATAGATTAGGCCTAACCAAAGGAAGATCATCCCCAAGAAAAAGAAATTCAAAAAGGCAAAATGGTTGTCTGAGGAGGCCTTACAAGTACCTGAGAAAAGAAGAGAAGTCAAAGGCAAAGGAGAAAAGGAAAGATATACCCATCTTAATGCAGAGTTCCAAAGAATAGCAAGAGAGATGAGAAAGCCTTCCTCAGTGATCAGTGCAAAGAAATGGAGGAAAACAATAGAATGGGGAAGACTAGAGTTCTCTTCAAGAAAATTAGAGATACTAAGGGAACATTTCATGCAAAGATGGGCACAATAAAGGACGAAGTGGTACAAACCTAACAGAAGCAGAAGATATTAAGAAGAGGTGGCAAGAATACACAGAAGAACTGTACAAAAAAGATCTTCATGACCCAGATAACTGCAATGGTGTGATCACTCACCTAGAGTCAGACATCCTAGAATGTGAAGTCAAGCGGGCCTTATGAAGCATCACTATGAACAAAGCTAGTGGAGGTGATGGAATTCCTGAGCTACTTAAAATCCTAAAAGATGGTGCTGTGAAAGTGCTGCGCTCAATATGCTAGCAAATTTGGAAAGCTCAGCAGTGGCTACAGGACTGGAAAAGGTCAGTTTTCATTCCAATCCCAAAGAAAGGCAATGCCAAAGAATGTTCAAACTTCCACAGAATTGCATTCATCTCACACGCTAACAAAGTAATGCTCAAAATTCTCCAAGCCAGGCTTCAACAATGAACCGTGAACTTCCAGATGTTCAAGCTGGATTTAGAAAAGGCAGAGGAGCCAGAGATCAACTGCCAACATCCACTGGATCATCGAAAAAGCAGGAAAGTTCCAGAAAAATATCTACTTCTACTTTATTTACTATGTCCAAGCCTTTGACTGCTTGGATCACAACAAATTATGGAAAATTCTTAAAGAAATGGGAATACCAGACCACTTAACCTGCCTCCTGAGAAATCTGTATGCAGGTCAAGAAGCAACAGTTAGAACTGGACATGGAACAACAGAGTGGTTCCAAACTGGGGAAGGAGTACGTCAAGGCTGTATATTGTCACCCTGCTTATTTAACTTACATGCGGAGTACATCATGTGAAATGCTGAGCTGGATGAAGCACAAGTTGGAATCACGATTAATGGGAGAAATATCAATAACTTCAGATATGCAGATGACACCACCCCTATGGCAGAAAGCAAAGAACTAAAGAGCATTTTGATGAAAGTGAAAGAGGAGAGTGAAAAAGTTGGCTTAAAGCTAAACATTCAGAAAACTGAGATCATGGCATCAGGTCCCATCACTTCATGGCAAATAGATGGGGAAATAATGGAAACAGTGACTTTATTTTTGGGGGCTCCAAATCACTGCAGATAGTGACTGCAGCCATGAAATAAAAAGACTCTTGCTCCTTGGAAGAAAAGCTATGACAAATCTAGACAGCATGTTAAAAAGGAGAGACATTACCTTGCCGACAAAAGTCTGTCTAGTCCAAGCTATGGTTTTTCCAGTAGTCATGTATGAATATGAGATATGGACTATAAAGAAAGCCGAGCACCAAAGAATTGATGGTTTTGAACTGTGGTGTTGGAGAAGACTCTTGAGAGTCCCTTGGACTGCAAGGAGATCCAACCAGTCCATCCTAAAGGAAATCAGTACTGTATATTCATTAGAACGACTGATTCTGAAGCTGAAACTCCAATCCTTTGACCAGCTGATGTGAAGAACTGTCTCCTTGGTAAAGCCCCTGATGCTGGGAAAGATTGAAGGCAGGAGGAGAAGGGGACAACAGAGGATGAGATGGTTGGATGGCATCACCGATTCGATGGACGTGAGTTTGAGTGAGCTCCAGGAGTTGGTTATGGATAGGGTAGTCTGGCGAGCTGCAGTCCATGGGCTTGCAAAGAGTCGGACGTGACTGAGTGGCTGAACTGACTGAACTGAATGCAGGGGTGGGGGAAATAGACACTTTCCCTTCAATTTGACTGTAAATCTAAAACTGCTGTAAAAATTAAACCTAAGGAAAAACATGTGACAAAGAAGAATTTATCTCAGAAATATAAGAACAGATTAAAAAGAAAAAAGTAATAAAATCAGAAATGCATAGAAAACACATTTTAGAATGGAAAGGGTGGAAAACAACATGCATGAATATCTCAATTGATCTAGAAAAAGTTTTAGATGAAATCCAATATCCAGGTATTACTCAATATATAGGCTTCCCTGGTGGATCAGATGGTAAGGAATCTGCCTGCAATGTAGAGACCTGGGTTCAATCCCTGGGTGGGGAAGATCCCCTCAATACATACACATACAGATACACACACACTTGGCTAACTATGAATAAGAGGGAAATCCCTTAAACAGGTTAAGAATGTCTACTTAACACTTACAGCAAATGATATATCCTATTTATTACATGTCAAAGGCTTTTCTTAAAAGTTCCAAATCATACAAGGATGCCAATTTACAAACTCTTTTTTGGACTTTTTATTTTTAACTAATTCTAGACTTACAGAAAAGTTGAAAAAAAAAAAAACAAAAACAGAGAAAGGGTTTTTTTATTTGCTTGTCTCTCACCCAGCATCCCCTAATACTATTATTTTATATGATTGTAGCACAATTATCAAACCAGGAAATTAACACTGGCACAATATCATCAGCTGAAGACCTTATCCAAATTTTACCCTTTTGCCACTGATCTCCTTTTTCTGGTCTAATTTCCTATAAAAGATTCCACATTATGTTTGCTGGTTTAGAACTGTCTCCAGTGATTTGTAACAGTTCCTCACTGTGTCCTTGTCTTTCCTGACCTTGACACATTTGCAAGTGTTGATTGATTGTTTTGTCGAAGGTGTCTCAGTTTGTGTTTGTTTGTTATTTTCTTATGATTGGGCTGGGGTTATGCAGTTTGGTAAGACTGACACAGAAATAAAGTGGTATTCTTCTGAGTGCATAATACCATTGGGTTCAGGACCTCCATATACACAAGGTGTCTCAAGCTGTCAGAACAGCAAGATACCTTATTGGTTTAAGAACTGGACTGAGTAAAGCAGAATTTCTTTTTTTCCCCACAAATAATGCTTGTCTACATAGAAAATGCAAAACAGTACACACACCAACTATTAAAAGTAATTATGCAGTTCAACAAGCTTGCTGGATAAAAGATCAGAATATAAACATCTTTGATATTTTTATTCACATGCATTAACCAGTCCAAAATATAATAATAATAGAATAAAGCAAAATATAAAAATATCCAAGGTAACTAGAAGGAAATATAACAAAGATATGCAAGATTTCTGTGGAAATTTGTAAAAGATTTATTGTAAAACATGAAAGAGTAACAAAATGCATATGAGATACACTTCACTCATGGACTAGAAAAATAGTTAAAATAAAACCTCCCTAAATTGATATAGAAATTCAAATGTAATTCCAATCAAATTCTCAGCGTAGTTTTTCATGAAATTAGACTGCTGATTCTAAACATTATAAGAAAATAAACTGTTAAGAAGGGTCAATACAATTTGATATAAAGTTTTTAAAATAAAGCTTTAGTAAATAATAATGTGCTTTTGATACAGAAATAAATAAATAGATCAACTGAAAAAAAAAAAGGAGCAGAAACAAACTTATGTATTTTGGGTACCTGGTATATGAAAGAGATGGCATTAAAAACCTTTGAGGAGGGACTTCCCTGGTGGCCCAGTGGCTAAGACTCCGTGTTCCCAATGCACAGGCTCAGGTTAGATTCCTGATCAGGGAATCTCATGTGCCGCAACTAAAGAGTTCACATGTTGCAAATAAAGGTCCTGTGTGCTCAGTTCAGTTCAGTTGCTCAGTCCTGTCTGACTCTTTGCGACCCCATGAACCACAGCACGCCAGGCCTCCCTGTCTATCACCAACTCCCGGAGTTTACCCAAGCTCATGTCCATTGAGTTGGTGATGCCATCCAACCATCTCATCCTCTGTCCTTCCCTCCTCCTCCTGCCTTCAGTATTTCCCAGCATCAGGGGCTTTTCAAATGAGTCAGCTTTTTGCATCAGGTGGCCAAAGTATTGGAATTTCAGCATCAACATCAGTCCTTCCAATGAACACTCGGGCTGATTTCCTTTAGGATGGACTGGTTGGATCTCCTTGCAGTCCAAGGGACTCTCAAGAGTCTTCTCCAACACCACAGTTCAAAAGCATCAATTCTTTGGTGCTCAGCTTTCTTTATAGTCCAACTCTCACATCCCTACATGACTACTGGAAAAACCATAGCCTTGACGAGACGGACCTTTGTTGGCAAAGAAATGTCTCTGCTTTTTAATATGCTGTCTAGGTTGGTCATAACTTTTCTCCCAAGGAATAAGCATCTTTTAATTTCATGGCTGCAGTCACCATCTGCAGTGATTTTGGAGCCCAAAAAAATAAAGTCAGCCACTGTTTCCCCATCTATTTGCCTTGAAGTGATGGGACCGGATGCCATGATCTTAGTTTTCTGAATGTTGAGCTTTAAGCCAACTTTTTCACTCTCCTCTTTCACCTTCATCAAGAAGCTCTTTAGTTCTTCTTCACTTTCTGCCATAAAGGTGGTGTCATCTGTATATCTTAGATTATTGATATTTCTCCTGGCAATTTTGATTCCAGCTTGTGCTTCATCCAGCCCAGTGTTTCTCATGATGTACTCTGCATATAAGTTAAATAAGCAGGGTGACAATATACAGCATTGACATACTCCTTTTCCTATTTGGAACCAGTCTGTTGTTCCATGTCCAGACTTCTCAAGAGGCAGGTCAGGTGGTCTGGTATTCCCATCTCTTTCAGAATTTTCCTCTGTGTGCTCAGACATGCTCATTCATGTCCGACTCTTTGTGACCCTTTGGACTGCAGCGCACCAGGCTCCTCTATCCATGAAATTTTTCTGGGCAAGAATACTGGAACAGATTGCCATTTCCTCTTCCAGGGAATATTCTTGACCCAGGGATCGAACCCACATCTTCTTCATTGGCAGGCAGATTCTTTTACCAAGAACATCACCTAGGAAGACCCAAGGAGGAAAGGATGGATTACTGAAAGTGTATTTTTTGAAAACTGGTTATTCCTGTTAGCTGCCATATCATATTATACGGATTAAATCAAAATAGCAAAATCCCTAAAGGTCTAAAGTTAAAAAATCAAAATTGCAGAACTTCAGAGAACAACAGAGGAGACTGTCTTAATGGCATAAATTGGGACAACTTAAAGCCTAAGTAAATAAATAAGCCATAGAGTAAAAACTGCATACAATTGACTACTCTAAAATTAAAAACTTGCACACAATAAAATACATGTAAAGAAAATGAAAAGATAGGTAAAGAATATACAAAAACTTGTAGAATGGAGAAGGAATTAATAGCCAGAACATCGCATAACCTAGATTATAAAATGCATGGTTTTTCACACTTTAATATCTCCAAATTCGGACACATCTTACTACTGAAAAAGCAATTGGCAATAATTGATCAAGTTAAGGATGCCCATGCCCTCTGAACCAGTAATTCTGCTCCCAGACATATACCTTAAACCAGTGTTTTTCAAACCTTAGGTCTTAATTCATGTTCAATCATAGAATGAATTTAGTATGTCAGTCTCAGAATATAGAAGGAATAGAATAGAAATACTTCAAAATGTACTGCAATTTTGTTTCAGCTAAATGCATGAGGGTATGTTTTATGTGTGTTTGCACCTGGGCTTGTGGATGATAATATACAGTGTAGTCAGATTGTGGGTTCTTGTCAAAATGAGGTTGAAAAACACTGCTCTAGAGAAATTCTCACACACATGAACAAGGAGGCATTTACAAGAATGTTCACTGCAGAACTATACTTGATAGAGAAATTTTGAAGTGTGTAAATACTCATCAAAAGTAGAAAAGCTAGATTATGGTAAATATATAATAGCATAACATTTAACTGGCAGAATATATTGAACTAAGTCTATAGGGATCAACTTGGATAAATGTCAAAAACATAATTTTCAATGGAAGGTGTAACTTCCCAGAGAGCTTATAAAGTATGGTACCATTTTGAAATACTTTTAAAATCAAAATCATATATTTTATAAATACAGGATCAACAGGTAATGAGGCTCATACTTACCTTTGGGAAAGATGGAGAGAGAGAAGGGAGGAGAGATGGAGAAAGGAAAATTAAACTGTTGATCAAGAGCTCTTTAATTCTGCTGTTAACATTTTTTTTACTTACCAATACAAGATCTTTGGGGAGGTCCTCAAGATGACAGAGGAGTAAGGCGGGGAGATTACCTGCCTCCCCATAGATATATCAAAAATTCATCAGAATATGGAACAAATCCTACTGAACAACTTCTAAATGACAGAAGACCCCAAACCTCCAAAAAGTGCAAGCCAATCTCCTTAGAAAGAGGAAGGACAAAAGATAAAGACATAAAAGGAGACAAAGAATTTCAGGACAGGGCTGGGTAGGGGGTGTGGGCTTGTGCCCTGAGGGAGGGAAGGAGTCGTGAAGGAGGAAATGTTTCCGCACACTAGGAAACCCCCCTTGGGCCAAGGGGGGAGCTACGGAACCTCAGAATGCCCTGCAACAGTGGGGACTCAGAAGGCAAAACAAGCTCTTCAGAAAATTTGCCAAAATGTTCAAAGTTCATACCTATTTAGTGTTACATTTGATCAGTCCTGGGTGTTCATTGGAAGGACTGATGTTGAAGCTGAAACTCCAATACCCTGGCCAACTGATGCAAAGAGCTGACTCATTTGAAAAGCCCCTGATTCTGGGAAAGATTGAGGGCAGGAGGAGAAGGGGATGACAGAGGATGAGATGGTTGGATGGTATTACCAACTCAATGGACACATGGGTTTGGGTGAACTCTGGAAGTTGGTGATGGACAGGGAGGCCTGGTGTGCTGCGGTTCATGGGGTCGCAAAGAGTCGGACACGACTGAGCGACTGAACTGAATTGAACTGAGTGTTATATTTTGTTATATAGTTTTTAAAAATGCTGTATTATTTTTTTTACTATATGCACTGTTTTATAGTAAAAAATAATAATCATTTTTTGAAAGCAAGACAAAGTAACGCATGTCATGTCTGTTCCATATTCTTAGCAGCCAGGACATATTTGGGATTCAATGTACTTAATCCACTGTTAGTCAACCAATGGACTTTAGGATATGCTCTTGCATGCTCAGTCACTTCAGTTGTGTCCCACTTTTTGTGAACCTATGGACTCTAACTTGCCAGGCTTCTCTGTCCTTGGGATTCTCCAGGCAAGAATACTGGAGTGGGTTGCCATGCCCTCCTCCAGAGGATCTTCCCAACCCAGGGATCTAACCCATGTACCCTGTGTCTCCTGGATTGCCAATGGATTCTTTTACCACTGAACCAATGGGAAGTCCCAGATTTTAGGACACTTGATGCCATTAGAGAATATTCTAGTTCCAGATCTCACATATGAAATAAACTGGTAGAGTCCTCAGGCTCACAGGGAGAGGGTGGGGAGAGTTGGCGGGTGACCACCTTGTGGCCGGTGGTTTCATTCTTTCCAAAGTAAATCCACAGGGAAGCAGTAGGAGACTTCAAACATCCCAGACAATGTACTTGTGATGGAGATGACTGTTTGGAGAAAAACATCACTATCCTTCCTTCTTTAAGACCTCAAGGTCAGAATGAGGAAGGGATGTTCAGTCGCTGGATGCCTTTCACTGATGTCAAGAATTCCCAGGAGATATCTTTATTCCCAGAGACTGGGGGAAGGAGGAAAACCTCAGGGCAGCAGGGGACCACCCAGTGTGTCTTAGACTGCAGTGGAGCTAGAGGTCCAGAGAAAGGGGCTGGAGGCAGGGAGAGGCAAAGAGGGTCTCTGGCTCAGGGAAATGGCTGAATTCCTGCTCTGACCGTGTGTGGCTCTATAAATTCCACGGCAGCTCTCCTGGTGAGGAACAGGGGCAGCTGTTTGTACTCAGGACACTTCCCCTACCAGACTGCAGCTGCAATAGATCCTATTGCTCTCAGGACCGGACAGAAATAGGTTCACAAAAGCACACAGTTCCCTGGTTCAGAGACAGAGAGAGTTGACAGAGCAAAGATTTTTTTCACACCCATTCTTCTCTCTCTGAGATGCTGCTTTGCTTTGGAGATGATGCAATTCCAAGCCCTTTGAGGTTGATTAGATGTGAAAGTCCGCTTAGTAGCTGATCACAATGCCAAGGAATCAATTTGCTCCAAGTGAATCTTTAGTGTTTGTTACAGACAGGCCACTTCACCGATTGAGGGAGATGGGAGGGAGAGGGTAGTTTCTTAGTTATAATGTTATGATGTCCCTGAGTTGTCATCTTTGAAGAGAGAAATCTGATTGATGTTGACAAAGAAGAGGAATTTTCTGTTCTTCGTTCCCTAGTAGTGGATCTGTAGGGTGGGGGATGGAAAGAGATGGGTCTGTTTCCATTTGGAGAATGAATATGCACTGGCAGACCAGAACAAAATGCAGGCTGGACAGAGCAAGTCCAAGACTGAAAAAGGCCTCGCCAGGGGAGAAATGAGTTAAGGAAAAGTAGTAGAGAACTAGAGAGTGCAATAAAACCTAAAAGTTACTTAGAGTTTGCTATAGATTAATCACTGTAGCATCTTAAATACATCAGTTCATTTAAACGTCTAACAACCTTCAGATATATGTACAGTAGAATTATTACAATGAATACATTATTACAATGAATAAAGTACAGAAAGTTAAGTAACTTACCTGTGAGAGTCCTGAAGTCAGCTCACCATTGTAGCTGTTCCTCAATATCCCAGGAGGACTGGTTCCAGAACTTGCATGGATACCAACATCCATGGATGCTCCAGTCCCTTATACAAAATGGCATGATATTTGCGTATAACCTATGCCCATCCTCTTGTACACTTTAAATTATTTCTAGGTTTTTTATCATACCTAATACAATGTAGTGAAAGTGAAAGTTGCTCAGTCACATCTGACTCTTTGCGACCCCATGGACTATACAGTCCATGGAATCCTCCAGGCCAGATTACTAAAGCGAGTAGCCTTTCCTTTCTCCAGGGGATCTTCCCAACCCAGGGATTGAATTCAGGTCTTCTACATTGCAGGTGGATTCTTTACCAGCCGAGCCACCAGGGAAGCCCAAGAATACTGAAGGGGTAGCTTATTCCTTCTCCAATGGGTCTTCCTGACCCAGGAATCGAAGCGGGGTCTCCTGCATTGCAGGCACGTTCTTTACCAGCTGAGCTAACAGGGAACCGCTATGTAAACAGTTGCCTGTGCATAACAAATTCAACTTTTGCCATTTGGAACTCTAAAAAATCTTTTCAAATACTTTCAATCCTCATTTGGTTATATCCATGGATGGAACACCTGTGGGTACAAAAGGCCTGTACAGTAGTTCCCCAACTTCTGAGAAACTGACGGGATCACACGCCCTTGCTTCCTGAAGGTAGCTGTTGAGCATGCCTGCTAAGTCGCTTCAGAGTCTGACTCTTTGTGACCCTCTGGGTTATAGCCTCTGTCTGTGGGATTCTCCAGGCAAGAATACTGGCATGGATGGCCATGTCCTCCTCCAGGGGGTCTTCCTGACCCAGGGATTGAACCCACATTTCTTATATCTCTTGCATTTGACAGACGTGTTCTTTACCACTAGCACCACCTGGGAAACCCAAAGGTAGATGTTGCTTTGTCCCTTAAAATATGACTGGAGGTGACATGTCCCACTTCTGGACAGAGTTTCAGGAAACAGCCTTCTTCTGTCCTTGTTTCCTTCCCGTTGCCATGACTAATCAGAGACACTCAAGAGGGAGGCGCTGCCATCAGCCTGAACCCAGAGAGAAGAGACGTTGTGCATTGATCAGAAAGCCCAGCCTAGAAGCCTCAGCTCTTTTAGCAACCATGTAAGCAGCTATTTCGATGAATTCAATTCTTTCTTACTTAAAATACCTGCAGGGGTTTCTGTTTCCCTCCCTGACTGATGCTCTTAAGTAAGGACTCCTGCGGAGTCTGACAGAGTGAATCATTTCTTTCTTGACCCTTTCTCTTGCCATCCATGTCACTGTTCTTATTTGAGTTTTCTTACTTTCCCCCGTGCCCTTTGCAGGTTCAGAGCCTTCTTTCCATCCCTAAAATGTCGCTGTATTTCAGATTTGATTCTCAAGGGCTTCCTTGGTGGCTCAGTGGGTAAAGAATCCACCTGCAATGCAAGAGTCGCAGGAGATGCAGGTTTGATTTCTGGGAAGGTCTCCTGGAGAAGAGCATCACAACCCACTCCAGTACTCTTGCTTGGAGAATCTCGTGGACTGAGGAGCCTGGCAGGCTATAGTACATAGGGTTGCAAAGAGTCGGACACGACTAAAGCGACTGAACATTCACGCAGTCTTCCCTTATTGTACATTTTGCCTATAAATTTATATCCACACTGTAAATTTATATCCAGCTGATTCCTAGAAATCTTTGACTAGGCATTAGAACTCAAAACAAAATCCATCCTCCAACACCAAACATGCTCTTCCTCTGGGGTTTCACATTGCGACAAATTATTTCACAACTTCTAAGAAACCAGTCTTCTTCAACCAACCTCATACATCACCTCCCATCCATCAGTGATGCCTCTCTTTTGGTCACCTTTTCATTTGTTCAGAAAATGTTTTTGAAACACCTAAATATGATGAGAATATCATGGGAGACGACAGTGAGTAAGATGCGGTCCTGGCCCTCAAAGAGTTTAGCTTAGTTCAGATTGTCACCACATCTCCCTAGCCTACACAACAGTTACCTAACTAGTGCAATTCTGATCTACTTCATTGTGGCCCAAGTGAACGTTCATTATTGAAAACTGAGTTTAAAATATGTCTTCTCACTCAGAGAGGTCTGGATTTGAATGCCCATCCTTGAACTTGCTAGTTGTGTACCCTGAACAAAGTAACTCAAAAAAATTTTCTGTAACTATTCTTTTATGTGACCAAAGCTCAATAAATAGTAGTTAACATTATTAAAATGAAAATTTGACCAGGTGACTTGTATTCCCTGTGTGAATCATTATTGTGGATAATATAAAATCCAATCTCTTCAGCGTGGGGTACTAGAATCTTAATGACCCAAAGGAGGATAAATTTGCCTTTATTTTGCTCCATCCTCACACTCCCACCATGTGTTCCTGCCACACCAAACGACTGGTACTAAATGTACCTGTTACAGTCTTTCTGGTCTCCGCGCTCTTACACAGCCTGTTCTTTCTGCCTAGAATGCTCTTTTCTTGGTCATCTTGGACTCCTGATCATCTTTCAATTCATCCAACAACATTTTTTGGCCATTTATAACTTCCCAGACATTGCATTAGGCATTCAGGACTCAATATTTTATAAGTCAGTGTAACTCCTGGGGAGATCCTTGTAGTTTAATGAGAGAAGCAGCCAGTAAGCAGGTCATTACAGTACCAAGTGGTGGGAGCCATAATGGGCAGATGAAGACAGAGGAAAGCTGTTTACATCATATTCAAAAAGTCCTAGAAGATTTCTTGGCTGAGGAAGCATCTGAGCTGAGTTTTAAAAGAGGAGGTGGAGGAGATGAAGAGAGAGTATAGTGAGTGCTTTTGAGAAAGTTTGCTGTACGGGGAAACAAAGAAATAGGGTTCCAACTCTTGGAGGGAAATGGGTTAAGAGTGGTTGCTTTTTAAAAATAAATAAATAAATAAAGAGTGGTTGCTTTTTTAAAAAATAAGAAATATAAAAACATGTTTGTATAGTGATATACACAACCCAATTGACCCAGTAGAGAGGCAGTAACTGATGGCAAAATAAGAGGGGAATAATTAAAGTACTCTGCTATACACCTGAAGTGAAGAAGTGACGTGAAGTGAAAGTCGCTCAGTCGTGTCTGACTCTTTGCGACCCCATGGACTATACATTCCATGGAATTCTCCAGGCCAGAATACTGGAGTGGGTAGCCTTTCCCTTCTCCAGGGGATCTTCCCAGCCCAGGGATGGAACCCAGGTCTCCTGCATTGCAGGCAGATTCTTTACCAGCTGAGCCACAAGGGAAGTCCATACACCTGAAACTAACACCATATTGTAAATCAGCTATATTTCAATTTTCAAAAAAATGAAAGGGGCAAGTTGCTAGAGTGCTAGCTTTGAGAAGGCCAGAGAAGACAGGATCCAGTGTGCGAGGGGAGGGCTTGGCCAGAGCTTAGAGCCTGGAGCAGGGTAGCTGCGGGTTGTGGGGGAGGTGGGCTCATCTGCAGTGACCTCATGTCTGCCTTCTCCTCTGGTGTACTCCCTTTCATCTTTCTAGAAGCCCTTATTACCATTTTCCCAGCAGGGATGGGATTTTAACCATACCTCTGTATGCAGAAAGCTCTTAGAAATCTATCTGTGAAATGAATAATGAATGACAAATGACCTAGAGACTGCACCAGCATGTGCAAATCTAAAACATAAAACTTGTTGTCTAAAGAAAAGAATAATTGAATTACAGATTATCCTTTGGAACATACTTATTTCTAAATTGAAAACTATCTTTAAATTTCTTTATTGGCAACAGACAATGTACTTAAATACATGGATTTAAATAAGTTTGCAACTTTTGGGGGGCAAGTTGCAAATTCTATTTATAGAGCTGTCCACTTCCAAAAATAATTTCATGTTCTACAGAGAAGTCCTCAAATGTTCATATTGTGAATATTTGCTATGAACCAAAGAGACAGTGTCTTAAAGTAGAAAGATTGTATAATTGTTCATTACAGCAATGTTAATAAGAACAAAAGAACTGGCAACAAAGTAATCGATAAGAGGAAATTAAATTCTATAATCCATGAAATTAATGAGTAAAGCAATAGGCATATTTGATGACATAAAACCTACTTATGACATATATTTAGGGCTTCCCTGGTGGCTCAGATGGTAAAGAATCTGCCTGCATTGCAGGAGATGTGGGTTTAATCCCTAGATTGCGAAGATCCCTTGGAGAAGAAAACATCTACCCACTCTAGTATTCTGGTCTGGAAAATTCCATGGACAGAAAAGCCTGGCAGGCTGCAGTTCATGGGGTTACAAAGAGTTGGACAAGACTGAGCGACTTTCACACATGACATATATTTAAGTGAAATAAAGTTTACAAAGCCTATGTAATTTTTGTTTTAGAAAAAATATAAATTTAGGCATTGAAAAAATTTCTGGGTGGATATATACCAATATCACATAATTTTCCCTATATATTTGAATCATGGGTGGGCTTTTACTTGTCTTTTTTTTTTCTTGCTTTTCTAAATTTTCTAGTTTGGGAGTGATTAAAATATAGTATTTCTGATTTTTAAATGCTATTTTTAATCAAGAAAAATGCATATTCCATCAACTCCTTCAGTCAACATTACCCCTATATGGCCCATAGTTCTCCACAGCTAACATCTTTAATAGACCACATTTTCCTATACTTTTCCCTTTCTCAAGCGAAAAGCAGTTAACTCCTGTGTTAAATCTCCTCTGAAGCAGAAGGCTGTTCACACAGCGCTAGCATTCATCTAGGAGGAGTGTAATGGTGTGGCAAACATTTTCTATTTTCCATTCCAGACCAGGAAATTTACAGGTGGTCTGCGTATGTCAGGAGTAAATATTCATGATCAATGGGTATCTTGACTCTCCTGAAAAATGCTCCATGGAAGTGTGGCTGTTTCTTCAGGTGGTAAATTATTATTCATTTATCAACTCCGAAGATTTCATTTTCTACAATGCAAGTGTGAAGTTTAAAAAGTAGCCTTTGGCTTTTCAATTGGAAGGGACGCATCATTGAAACTGGTGAATGCACTGTGTCTTTAACACAGAACCTATAGCATCTTCAAAAAGTTGCTGAAGAAATATTACATAACAGGTGTTAGTGTCTCCCGGTCTGGCTGGTTATAGGTAAAAGTAACATTTTCAATTTTATGTACTTAATGCCCTCCATCTTAGCTATCCTTAATTTCCACTGTAATTTTCTCCAAAATTAACTTCCAATAGAACACAAGCTTCCTCTCCAAATATAGCCTCCACTAGCACTAAAATAGCAAGCTTTTTTTTTTTTTGCTTTCTATTTCTTCTTGGTCACAATCAGAGAAGAGAGAATTCAGTAAAATTCTTCCCTTTGAGGAGCATCTTAAGCATAATTTAATCCTTTTGGGAAAATAACAACCCACTCTAGATATGTAGCTGGCAGGGGTTTGAACTGTTAATATTTTATGTGGCCAGTGTGTCCCTTCAACCCTAGAATGGATTTGGATGATGCAACTGTGAGGACTTCTCCATCAGTCAGGTGATGGGAAGCAGGCAGGCTGTCTGTTTATCTCATACTTTACATTTTTCAGTGGTACTGGGGCCGAGAAAAATTCAGATACGTGTGGAATAAAGAAATGCAATACGAGAAGACTCAGTGGAATGATTTTTCAAAATCGATCCTGAGAACGGAAAAGATCTTCACATTGACCGGGGTGGGGGCGGGTGGGGGGGCATGCCAAATTATAAATATGTGGGGAATAAGTGTCAGAGACAAGATGGCTAGATTAATTAGATGTTGGCTGTCCAGTTAATCAAGAAAATATCAGTCTGAGTCAAAGGGAAAGAAGTTTAGATTAGAGATTTACAGAGATTTTTCAACATAAAAAATTAAGAACAGAGCACACGAGAGTTATGAGACTGGATGCATAATAAACATTCAGATAGTATACCTTTTTCCAACCTTCAAAGGGAAGATTTGGGGTTGAAGGGAGCAGGGAATATATGCAAAGGGAAATATAGCCTATTGAAGAGAACAAGTCTTCGGAGAGGGGAAGATCTGAGAGTCGCTTTCCAACTGCGTCTCATGGGCAAGAAACTTTATCCCTCCACCCCATCTTTGTTCTCTCTTGTTTAAAACGAGAAAATTAGCCATTGTCTCCTTAGAGTTTCATTATCTCTGAAAATAGACAGTATAATACCTAGTAGATGATTGATGCTAAACAAATTGTACCTATAATTATTTCCGAGAATGTTCAAAACTTTCCAAGAAATGCTTGGTTACTCTGGCCTTAGGATGTGACTAGCACAGTGATCCTCCAACATGTTTGTCTAATATAGCCAATGTTCTTCACTCTTTAATGAATAAACCAATGTCATATGCCAGTTAATTGATAAATAGCATGTTCTTAAGCCAAGCATCATGATTCAATGTTAAAAATTATAAATGTAAAATAAGTCATGGCTTCAAAATATTTTTTGAGGAGGGCATGACAACCCACTCCAGTATTCTTTCCTAGAGAATCCCATGGACAGAGGAGCCTGGCAGGCTACAGTCCATGGGGTGGCTAAAAGTCCGATACAACTGAGTGACTGAACACACACATTGTTATATAAATTTAGGAACTAGGCAGAGATCAGGATGGAGAAATGGATAAGAGAGCAATGGAGGGCAAGTAGACTATCATCACGGTCTTGGGCTCTGATACCAAACAGGCCTGGCTTGAAAGACTGGCTCAGCCCAGTTAATGCTCTGTATCCCAGAGCAACTTGCTTAAACTATGTAAGTATCAGTTTCTTCAACTCTATAAATAAGTATAATAGATACTAATTATTGTTATCAGTAATTAATGCATAAATGGGTGACCAAGAGTGGAAAAGTAGCAGACTCAAGTCCTTGCCTTGACTGATAAGAATTGCAGTCTTATGGTAAGAACCCGGAATGTCCCAGATGAAATCTCTAAGCAGGTATTATGTTTATAGGTATAAACTTGATTTTCTCTGGCTCTTGATTAGGTCTTGAGAGCTCATTTCATTTTAAGTAAATAATTTTGAGACTTATTTTTAAAGTTACTCTTAGGTGTGATGGGATCCACCCAAACACTGCCTTTGAAAAGCATAAATCATCGTAAACATGTATGTGTATTATTGGTATAAGTCAAAAACTAGTATGTGTCATAAGAGAAGTGTAGATAAAATGTTATGGGAGTTTAAAAGATTATTATTTCCAGTTGGAGGGAATAGAAAGGTGATTTAAAAAAAAAAATTTCCACATTTTATCCAAACCCAAAAAAGCTATACCTAAATATAGGTTGAGACACACACTAGCTCTGTGCTCCAGGTCAATCAGGGGACATTTTAATACAAATTGGAGTTGTGTCAAAAAAAGCACCATAAACCAATATTTGGTTCCTTTTTGACTTAAGGTAAAAGATCCATTTGTATTCTTGAGTGTCAGTTCTAGTATGTAGTAAAATATATTGCCAGAATGGGCTAATCAGAAATTTTGGTTCTGATACAGCTATTTCATATATGATTAGCTTTAGAGAAGAATGAGATAATTATACCAGGACTTCCAAAATATGACAAGGGCTGTAAACCAAAGACTTATGGAAAAGACCCCTGATGCTGGGAAAGATTGAAGGCAGGAGGAGAAGGGGATGACAGAGGATGAGATGGTTGGATGGCATCACTGACTCAATGGACATGAGTTTGAGCAAGCTCCGGGAGTTGGTGATGGACAGGAAAGCTTGGTGTGCTGAAGTCCATGGGGTTGCAGAGTCAGACACAAGTGAGTGCTGAACTGAACGGAAGCCTCACTAATGATCATTACAGAAAACTGTTCATCAGGTATCACTTTTTGTCCATACGCATCTGCACGAAAAGCAATTTGCCCCAAAGACTCAAAACCACTGCATAATATGACACATAGTCTGTTGAGAAAAAGAAGTATAGTCAGTTGACTCTGGAACTACATAGGGGTTAAATGTCACCAACTCTTGCACAGTTACAAATTCATGTACTGTTATCTCTGCCTCAAAAATGAATGAATAACTCATTCAAGGGCAGGAAGTTGAAACAGCTGGATAGAATCAGGACTCCAACTATAGTTCTTTTTTAAATTCTTTTAATTTTTATGGACATTTCAAATATATGCAAAACTGGAAAGAATACTATAATAAACACCAGGGTACTCAGTACCCAGTTTTAAGATTATCAATACTCAGTCATTCTTATTTCATCCATCACCAGCACATAAATTTTTGCCTGAAATATTATAAAACCAATCCAAAACATTGTATTCCACCTATGAATATTTCATTTTGCTGCACAGTAGAAACCCTAGTTCCTTTGACTCTGCATGCTGTGCTCTCTAACAGAACACAAATTGTTCCCCATTCTTACTTAATTTAAAGATCTGTAAAATGAAAATACTGATACTATATCTACATTTTAAAATCTGTGTTATTCAAGGGTCAACTGTATAAGCTTAATTGTAAATGGGCTCCATACTCTCAAATAAAATATTTCTTATTTTGAATAGGGATCAGAATAGCAGATTTTCCTCCATGTACCAAAACTAAGGGATGAAAAGAATTCTTTTGCACAGATTCTTTATTGTTTGTGACCTATGAATTCTCGACCAGACCATTGCAGCACACCTATAATCTCTGTGACTCCAAGGTTGTATAATTAAAATACAGTTTAGACCTCTTGAAGTCTCCCCTGATAGACTACTTGTTTCTAAATTTTACATATGACAAGAACCACTTTATTACAGATTCCCGATGCCCATTTCCAGGCTTCCCAGGTGGCTCAGTGGTAAGAATCCGCCGGCCAATGCAGGAGACACAGGAGAAGTGGCCTTTGTCCCTGGGTTGGGAAGATATCCTGGAGGAGGAAATGGCAACCCACTCCAATATTCTTGTCTGGAGAATTCCATAGACAGAGAAGCCTAGAGGGCTTACAGTCCATGGGGTCTCAAGGAGTCAGAGACCACGGAGCACTCACGCCCATTTCCAGATATTCTAACTCAGTGAGTCTTGGGTGAGTTAGTGTACATCACAAGCAGTACCAAGCCACTCCATGTTAAGTCCATAGTCTGAGAAACTTGCTGTAGATTTACTAAGATTGACATAATGGCCTCTTTTAATAAAAGATCTAATGAGTATTTTCTTCCTTCACTTTCTAGAACATATTCTGTTTCCATTTTTACTCTTCCTTAAAAATGGCAATCATTTCTGGACTAAATCTAGGCCAGGCTGTGAAAGAGAAAAATATTCCCTGTGCACAACTCTTTCTAAATGCTCAAAGCTAGTGGTTTCCTAAGCAGTGGGTACCCCTTAAGAGCTGCACGAAGTGAACTACTGAGCTATGGGGGGAAAGTAGGATTCTACTTTTATTCACTTTTATCTCAAAAGCAAAATTAAACCACCAATTTAAATGAATTGGAACAATACTGTATATGCCTTGTTTCTGAGCAAGTAAATATGCACATAGAGGCACACACAAAGAAATGAGTAATGAAGAGGTTGACAACCAATAGCACTAATCAATGAAATTCCCATTTCCCTAAATCTTTCAGCATTTATTATTGCCTTGTATCACTGGTGACATTTACTGTATATATGTCTTCCGTTCCCAATTAGAATGTAAACTGGAGGACAGGAACTGTTTATTCAACTCTCCCCATACTCAGCACTCAGCCCCAAATTTCCAATTAGTGGACATTTAATAACTGCTTGGGGATGAATGAACTTGTCCTATGTCTTTTGGTCTATTAGTTCTTTAATTTCAAGGTGACTGGCAGTACTGCAGACTGTCCTTTCTCATCGTTTGCTTTCTCATGTTCTGTATCCAGAACGACTCTTCACTCCCATTCCCTTCTGATGAACACATATGTCTTCTCTGTGGTTTAGCTCCAATGTTCCCTCGTCTCTGCTGGCTTTCTTACTTCCCCAGCTTCACTTAGCCTCACTTCCTTCCTGGCTTTCCGCAGTAACTGATACACGACTCCATCATAGCAAGTGTCAAGCTGTGTGCAAGCCCGAACTCTCTCTGGATTCCAAGTTTACAAAAGGACTCATGTCATGTCAATAACATAGGAGGTACTCAATGCATGTTCTTGAATAATTGGTTGAATAATAAATGAAGGCCTCAAAAAACTGCCTTTATCCTTTATCTGTGGATTTTTTAAAATGCTCATTAGAGCTTTTATTTCAGTTCACAGTATCTTTTCTCCTTAAATTCTAAAATATACCAAATTACTTTAAGTAACAAGACAGTGATAAATCCTTTAAATAAAGTGGCTGTCAGTAGAAATTTTTGTCGTTGTTGTTATTTTGGTTTGACTTCTTTTGCTTTAATTTTTAAATTTTTAATTAGAGGATATGACTGTGAAGTTTTTAAAAATCTTAGAAATATGTTATAAGTCTGCAAGAGTAGATAGCATCATCTAATCACCTTAAAACAATATTTCACAACAGCTTTTTATTTCAATGTGTGAATATAGAATTGCTGTACTAGAGCTAAAATGTTTTAAGCAATGCTTTGATTCAGTTTCCCTTCAAAGGTAGCAATTTATAAACAATTGCTGAGAAATGGTCTGAAGAATGCACAAGCACCAGAGTGCTGATGGGTTTACATGGTGATTTTAGGAAGTAAATAGGTGAAGGCAACTCTAAATAAAAGAACAAGAAATAATCTTAATTAAAGTACACCTTATTAGAATAGACATTTTAAATGAATCTCTCTCCAGGTTTTCTTTATCTAAATGAATATCGGAAACCAGTGTGTGGAAATTTTCTATAAATTGTTCCAATTATTTTTAAACCTCATATTTCCTAGCAACTGAGAATGACTCCATCATATTAAGTGCACATTTCCAGAATGATTTCAACTGAAATGTTTGCCACTGTTCTCTGGTTGCTATTCTGTATTCTATACATAAAACTCAGAGATTACCAGAAATTTGGGCCCAAATAAGTAATCAGAAGACCTTTTATCCTGAAAAAGACAGACAAAACCTTCTGATCTCTAAAGTCAGTGAATATTTTACAACTATCAGTGTAAAAATATTTTATTCTTTCATTTATTTATATATTTGTCTACTTATATACGGCAAATACAGTGATTTTAAGTAATGAAACTGTAAAAAGTAACTTCTGTTCAACATTGTCTATAATGGAACTGTCATTTAGTAAGAAAATTGCTGTCTCATTTCCATGGCCAAATATCCAGTCGCTACTGCATAGTATAGTGAAAAATAGGTCTAGGCCACTTACCTGACTCAGGAACATTTAGAAGGGCACAAATCGCATGGAAATACAAATTTGGTAACATCAACAGTTTTGATGTCTTGCCTGATGCTTTAAACATTAGGCATCTAACTCTAAATCTCACTTCAGTAATATACTGCCCTTCCTCTTTCCCTATTTGAAATTAAAATGACAACAAAGTGTACAGGAGAAGAAATAGGAGTCACAACTGTTTTTTCTCCATCTGAGACGCTGGAAATTCAGAAGTTAACAAAACAGAAGGATCCCTTTGGCCAAAGAACTTCTCTGGGGAGACAGGAAATGAAGAAGTAAACATATAAATTAACAAAATCATTTCAAACATGAGAAATGCCTTGATGCAAAATGGATGATAAGAGAAAGGGTAACTGCTCGGCGTGGAATGGAGGAAGGTGGGTCCTACTTTGATACTGTGGTCAGTTCATACTGATTTGAGAGGACATTCATGCAGAGACTTGAAGGAGCAAGGCTTTTGAGAAACCAAGCAGGGAGAATTCAGTTATCAAAGCTCTGTGGTAGGAAGGAGCTAGTGTAGCTGAAAGAGAATAAGCAAAGGATTGGGTAGAGTAGGGAAAATAAGCCAGCTAATGTGGGATCATTATATTATGTACATATGTACATCTATATCGATATCTATATATCATGTCACAGTACATAATGCCACATTTCTGCCAATAATACGCAACCTGAATTTAATCATGAGGGAAAAAAAGATAAACCCAAATTCTGCAAAACAACTGATATGTAATCTTTAAAAGTGTCAGTCCTGGAAAATAGTGAAAGACTGAGGAACTGTTCCAAATTAAAAGAGACTTTAAAAAAAAGGAAAATCACAATCAAATGCAGTGTGAAATCCTGAGATTGGATACTGAATTGAAGAGTGTGTGGCTGCTATAAAGAACATGACTGGAAAACTGGCAAATTTTAAATAGGACATATTAAATAATATTATGGTGTCAATGTGCACATCTGATCACTGCACATGATCTTAGAGAATATCCTTGTTCTTAGGAAACTAATGCTAAAATACTTAGAGATATACAAGCATAAGAAAAATAAATGTGGGTAAAATATTAATGATTAATATGTCTGGGTAAAGTTAAGTGGGAGTTTATTGAACTATTATAGTTCTTCTCTATGTCTGGAATTAGCTGAAAATTAAAAGTTAAAAAATGCCACTCTGGCTGCTGCTATATGAATTCTTTTTAAGAAGACAACAGAATCAGTAAGGCCGGTTAGGAGGTCTTTGAGGCCCTCCATGCAAAAGATAGTAGTGACTTCAGCTCGGAAATGATGGCACAGTTATCTTTGTCTGATATCCACTCATCACAAGAACAAGAAGTGAGTTTTGCAAGATAACAGAACCTGAGCTCAATGTACAAAATCAGTTGTATTTTTATATACAAGCAATAAACAATCAGAAATTGAAATTTAAAACACTATTTACAATAGCATAAAATTATGAACTACTTAGTGGTGAATCTAACAAAAGATGTGCACACTCCACACTGAAAACCACAAAATATTCATGGGATAAATTAAAGGTATCTAGATAAATGTAGAGATATACCTTGTTCCTGACTTAGAAGACTCAATATTGTTAACATGCTTATTCTCTCATAACTGATCTACAGATTCCAAATATCCTAATCAAAATTCCAGAATGCCATTCCATAAAGATTGACAATTCGACTCTAAAATTCATATGCAAATGCAAAGGGTCAAGAATAAATAAAACAAATCTGAAAATGAAATTAAAACTATGATTAGATACCTATTAAATAGGCTAAAATTAAAAAGACTGACCATACCAAGCATTGGCAAACATATGGAGAATGAGCACTCTCATTAGCTCCTGGTGGGAATGTAATATGGTGTGGCTTTTTTGGGAAAGTTCATCAGTTTCCAAAAAAGATACATGTACACCTTCTATGTGATCCAGCCATTTCCTCGTATTATTTATGACAAAAGAGAATGTTTGCTCATACAAATAGTTATACACAAATGTCCAGAGCGTTTATGATCATCCTAGACTAGAAATAATTCAAATTTCCATCTATAATGAATGAGTGAACAAATTATTGTTTATTCATGAAAACGAAAACTACTTGGTAATAAAAAGTAATGAACTATGGACACATGCAGTGACATTGATGAATCACAAAATTAATTATGCTGAGTGAAAGAAGAATATATACTGTCATTTATATAAAATTCTAGAAAATGTGAACTAATCTCTAGTGACAGAAAGTAAGTCAATGGATGCTTGGGCTTGGGGTCATTCAAAGGATGGAACAGACCATAAAGGATGTCTGGACACTTTGGGGGTTCTACATGTGTCAAAACTTTAAAATTGTATTTATTTTTGTACAAAACTGTACAAAAATTTTAAGTTGTATATTTTAAATGTATGCAGTTGATTCCACATTATCTATATCTTAAATTATGAGGCATGTGTGCTTGCTAAAGTAAATTAAAAACTATAATAAAGCATTTTAGAATTTAAAAACAAAAAGTGACTATTGAAAAATTTTCTTATGATTATATGTATTTCATTTTTTTCTTAAAAACTAATAAGTGAAATAAAAAGAACTATTTTCACAGAAGAAAATTCTAAGATTTGGTTATCCCACTAGTTCCTGGGTAGATGTTTTTACCTTATAAGGTAGTTGGAACTAAGCATTTACCTCCACAGTTTATTCACAGTAAATTGTGTTTAGGCTAATTTCTCATATACTCCCACAAATTGCTAAAAGCTTTATTGCTTCTTCACTTCTGACTCTTGCTGAAATCTTATTGCTTGCAACAACTATGATCAGAGTCAAGTACAACCAAGTGAAATGAAGTCATGCACTGTTTCAATAAACGCCCTTATTTCACTGCTAATTGTCCGAAGACACTCTTTCAAATTTAACTATAATTTCTTTGTGGTTGGATCATCTTTAATCATTTATAATATGGAAATAAGAAAAAAAAAAGTCCAATCTCTTTAGCCTCAGTTTTCTATAAAAATGAAAAACGGCATATAAAATGTACTTTAGCAAATTGCCAAGCATCACTCAACCAATGGTTTTTCATCACTGTTATTTCTTTATTATTGCATCTCAATGAATGTCCATCCATCTGTCTAAAAGCATCACTTTCCTAGGTGTCCGTTTCTAGAAAGAACTATTAAACTTCCCAAGGTAGAAAAGTCAAACAAACAAAACAAAAAACAACTAGTAAGTGAAGAAACTGGGCTTCAAAGTCTCTCTATCCGATACCAAAGTCTGTGTGTGTCACCATTTCAGTGTTCTGCTCCCTGTAAATGTCAGTCACTGTCCCTGAGATATAGTAGATTCCTATAGTAGCTACTCAGTAAATATTTCTGGAGTTGAATAGAATGGAAGCTTGTATTAGGAAGAGGAGATGATTGCATTCCAATACTTTTTTGGATGGTGATATGATCTTTGTACATCTTCCTTAACAAAGTGCAACACAATTTAATTTCCCTGCAGTTTCCTGCATAATTTCCCACTGCATTTGCTATGTATCCTCCCACTGCCAAAAAGCCAGATGTTCTTTCTTTGATCTATATTTGTTCAGTAGTTGTATTGCGCATGCTATTAATTGGTCAGTAGGGGTTCATAATATTTATTCCTTCATAATCCAAACCATACGGGGAATTCCCTGGTGGTCCAGTGGTTAAGACTTTGTGTTTCCACTGCAAACCATACTAATTCTTTGGGGGCAGAGAGCAATGATATATTTGGGCCTGAAGATCTTATTCTGTAAAACATCTTCTGCTTACATTTGCCTTTCAAAAACATTAGAAATTAAAAATCCTTATTTATTTGCGTCTATTTTGTTGTAACCTTAAAATCACTCTAAAAATAATTTCTTTAAAAAAAAAAAAACCTTGTTTCTTCTTCTCATCTGAATTGTGTTCCACATATCACTCCCTATCCAGAGAAACCAAGAAAAAATTTAATGTATGTAAACTTTCTTATATTTTACATAGCAAATATATGCGCTTGTGTATGTGTGTGAGAGATTTGTGCTTATTATAAAAGTATTTTTAGCTGATACAGGTAAATGAGAGCTTCCCAGGTGGCGCTAGTGGTACCGAACCTGCCTGCCAGTGCAGATGTAATAGATGCTTGTTGATCCCTGGGTTGGCATGGTAACCCACTCCAGTATTTTTGCCTGGAGAATCCCATGGACAGAGGAGCCTGGCGGGCTATAGTCCATAGGGTCACAAAGAGTTGGACATGACTGAAGTGACTTAGCATGCATGTAGCACATAGGTATATGAATAATTAAAAGATCTAGTTCTCTAAAAATATTTTTGGGGAAAGACCCAACATGTCATGAGTACCTACTGCTTATGTTAAGATTTTGCATAGTTTTGTTACCAAAAAAGTGTGTGGGGTCCGGCTACTCATTGCTCAAAAGTCAATAAACAGGCCAGACTGGTGGAAAGGAAAGTTTGCTTTCATTCAGATGCTCACAACTGGTTGGGGGAAGGATGGCAGAAACCCATCCAAAGGTCAACTCCTCCCCCACTGACAACCAGTGGAGCAAGAGCTTTTATAGACAGACAGAGGGGGCTCCAGGCAGAAACAGCACAGTCAGCTCTGACAGTCATCTTCAAATTGGTCAGTGGTGGTCTGACCAGGGTCATCTTGACTGTTTCAGGTACAGTTAATCTTCAGTCCCAGGGTCCGTTTGCTCCCATTTCTCTGAGGCCAGTTCTTGGAATTGTGGTAGCTCATGTCCTGGGTACAGTTTTGGTCACCATGTGGTTAACTTTTCCACCTGGGGTTTTGGTGCTTAGAAGACAGCTCAGAGGATATGGCTCAAAATATTATCTATAGCCCTTGAGGAAGAACTAAAGGTCCTAGACTATGTTTAATGACTACATTATTATTATTTAGTCTGCTTTCACTGTTTTCCTTTGCTTCCACATTTCTCACTTCTCTGATTAAACTTATTTGACTAAAATTTTCCACAGACAGAAGGCAGGCAGAGGACATGATGGAGGGAGGGATTAAGGACCATACTGTCCTGTTCATTTCAGTATGAGAAATGCTATGAAAAATGACCAGAAAATGGAGGGTCTGAGAAATTAAGAAAATTGCCACATAGTAGTGATAGTAAGTGGCACTATCTGGATCTCTCAATTCCAATTGTCCTTATTTTAAAGTCCCACACTAGAGTTACTGGGTTTAAAAGAGGACTCCTGTCTTGGGAAAGCTGTTACTTTCTAATGGTCCTAACACTGTCCTGAGTCCTTTCAGTCAGTTTGGTTCAGTCACTCAGTCGTGTCCAACTGTTTGCAACCCCATGGACTGCAGCACGCCAGGCCTCCCTGTCCATCACCAACTCCCGGAGTTTACTCAAACTCATGTCCATCGAGTCAGTGATGCCATCCAACCATCTCATCCTCTGTCATCCCCTTCTCCTCCCACCTTCAATCTTTGCTAGCATCAGGGTCTTTTCCAATGACTCAGTTCTTCACATCAGGTGGCCAAAGGATTAGAGTTTCAGCTTCAACATCAGTTCTTCCAATGAATATTCAAGACTGATTTCCTTTAGGATGGACTGGTTGGATCAAGAGGGACAAATTGAAAGATTGGTGGTTTAGTCACTCAGTTGTGTCCAATTCTTGTGACTCCATAGACTATCGCCTGCCAAATTCCTCTGCCCATGGGATTTCCCAGGCAAGATTACTGAGGCAGGTAGTCATTCTCTTCTCTAGGGGATCTTCCCAACCCAGGGATCAAACTCGGGTCTCCTGCATTGCAGGCAGATTCTTTACTGACTGAATCACCAGGGAAGCTTTGGGAGACTATACACACACTGCTGCTGATGCTACTTAGTCACGTCAGTCATGCCGACTCTGTGCGACCCCATGGACTGCAGCCCGCCAGGCTCCTCTGTCCATGGGATTCTCCAGGCAAGAATACTGGAGTGGGTTGCCATGCCCTTCTCCAAGGGATCTTCCCAACACAGGGATGGAATCTGGGTCTCCTGCATTTCAGGCAGATTCTTTACCACTGAGCCACCAAGGAAGCCCCATATGTACACTATCATGTGTAAAGATACCTAGTGGGAAGCCACAGGGAGCTAGGCTCAATGCTATGTAATGACCTAGAGGGATGGGATGGAGGCATTGGAGGGAGGTTCATAGGGACGGGATATATATATATATATATATATATAGCTGGTTCACTTTGTTGTACATCAGAAACTAACACAACATTGTAAAGCAATTATACTCCAATAAAATAAAATACAGAATCAAAATTTAGTTTAGCTGTAATGTTGACCCTAGCAAGAGACAGAGTCCCCTCATCTCTTTGCTTCCTGTTACCCATGATGAAGTTCTGGTAAACTGGTAGTCGTTGGCGCAGACCAGTGTGTGGAAAATTGTCAGGGCATCTCACAAGCTCCCTGGGGGGCCCGTCCATGTCATGGTGGCCACTGTGAAGTCTCTGTGATTCTATTCTGGAAAGGCAGAGTAGAAAACATGCGGAGGCAGTTAGTGGAGAGGAGACTCATTAAAAACAGAACTGGGCATGGTGACTAAGAAAACAGAGAAAAAGAAGAAGGAACAAGCAGAGAGCATAAGGGTCTGAGGTCAATGATACGTTTCATTAGCTCCTCTGGGCCTCTAATGGAATATGGATTAGTTTGCTCTGTGAAGGGTGGTTAGAGCAAACAGTTGGTGGTAAAGTTCTCCTTGCAGAATACATTACAAAACTTGTTCTCCTGCCATAGCTGATGTATCACCATTTTATAGGAAGACAAGCATAGTGACATCGTGAATTTTTTCAAAGAAGAAGCTTACAGAATAAAATTGATTAAACAACATGAGGAAAGGTATTAGACAAGTTTATAAATCCTTTCTTTTATATAGACTGTACTCTCAGGACATCACGTGTCAGTTGCTTAGTCATGTCTGACTTGTATCGACCCCATGGACTATGGGGGACCCACTAGGCTCCTCTGTTCATGGAATTCTCCAGGTAAGAATACCAGAGTGGGTAGCCATTCCCTTCTCCAGGGGATCTTCCCAATCCAAGGATCAAACCCAGGTCTCCTGCATTGCAGGCATATTCTTTACTGCCTGAGCCACCAGGGAAGCTGAAACACGTTATATATGCACCTAATTTCAATAATACTTTTGAGTTGTAGGACACATGAGTACAAGTCCCAGTTTTCGGTTGGGAAAGTTTAGCCAATATAGACAGTTCTCAACTTACAATGGTTTGATTTACAATTTTTCAAATTTACAGTGGTACAAAAGTGATATGCATTCAGTGGGAACTACACTTCAAATTTTGGATTTTGATCTTTCTCCAGGCTTCCCAGGTGGCACTAGTGGTAAAGAACCTGCCTGCCAAAGCAGGAGACAGAGAGACTCGGGTTTGAGCCCTGGGTAGGGAAGATCCCCTGGAGAAGGGAATGGTAGCCCACTCCACTATTCTTGCTAGGCTAATCACCTGGACAGAGGAGTCTTGTGGGCTACCGTCCATAGGGTTACAAAGAGTCAGAAACGACTAAAGCAACTTAGCACACACACACACAGGGTCGTGGTGTGTGGTATGATACCCTCTTGTGGTGTGATACCCTCTGGGCAGCTCTACAGAGACCACAGCTCCTGGTTCCCCGTGTGATCACAAGGGTAAACACACAGTACACTTAAAGTTACTCTGGACCCACACAATTACTCTGCTTTTCACTTCCTGTGCAGTATTCAATACATTACCTGAGATACTCAACACTTCATTATGGAACAGGCCTTATGTTAGATGACTTTGCCCAACTGTGGGCTAGTGTAAGTGTCCTGAGCATGTTTTAGGTAGGCTGGGCTAAGCCATGATGTTTGGTAGGGTAGGTATATTAAATGCACTTTCCGCTTAAGATATTTTCTGTTTACAATGGGTTTATTGGGATGTAACCCCATCATAAGCCAAGGAAGATCTGTATAACCAAATTATTTAGCCAAAGCCTAATCTGGTTTGTGGCGGAAACACATATCTCCCCATAGACGCAGAGAAAAGAATATGTGGATGCCGAGAAGGGGGGGGGAGATGGGAGGAACTGGGAGACTGAGAAGTACACATTCACCCCCTTGAGACTATGTATGAAATAGATTGCTGGTGAGAACACACTGTTTAGCGCAGGGAGCTCTGCTTCCTGCTTTGTGGTGACTGAAGAGCAGGGAATCCCAAAGGGAGGAGACGGGCGTGCACGTGTGCTTGCTGCATTCTGTGCGCGGCAGAAACTAGCGCAGAACTCCAGGGACACAAAACTGCAACTGAGCTCCAGTAAAAATCAATTTTTTAAAAAAGATTCATATCAATGTATGACAAAACCCACTGAAATGTTGTGAAGTAATTAGCCTCCAACTAATAAAAAAAAATAAATAAAATAAAAAAAAAAAAAAGAAAGAAACACAGGTCTCCCAACCCTCTTTGCTGTCAGTTGCTAGTTAAACTTAGTCTATTTCCCTCCTGCCAGGAAAGACTATGCGGTTTACTGTGCTTCCTAGAGGGTTTCCCACGTGGTGCAGTGGCGAAGAATCCATCTGCCAATGCCGGAGATGCAGGAGACCCGGTTTTGATCCCCGGGTTGGGAAGATCCCCTGGAGGAGGAAATGGCAATATGCTCCAGTATCCTTACCTGGAAAATTCCAGGGACAGAGGCACCTGGCCACACACAGGTGTGCTTTATAGAGCTTAGCTGATCTGAAGTAAAATGTCATCATTATTTTGAATATTGTCATCATGGAAAAAGAGACAGATCTTAAGAGTGATGGTATATACCAAAAAGAAAAGAAAAGAAAATCTGAAAATTGTCCTTGAGGAGATAAGTATCCATGAATTAGATTCAAGCTGGACTGCTTCTGATACTGACATTGATTTTTCTTGTCAACTACAAGGTTCTCTGAATACTTTTTAATTAAATTACTACAAGGGAGGAACTAGGAGTCCACCAATGGCTTCCTTACTGGAAACAGCTTTTACACTGCAAGTTCCATGTCTATTGTATCAGGGTCTCTTTGGAAAGAGGGAAAATATCTTTTTTTTCCCATATTCAGTTATTTAGATCAGAAACAGTCTTTTGGATTAACCTGTTTGATCACAATACCTGATGAAAGTGAAAGTAAGTCAGTCTTGTCTGACTCTTTGCGACCCCATGGACTTTACAGTCCATGGGATTCTCTAGGCCAGAATACTGGAATGGGTAGCCTTTCCCTTCTCCAGGGGATCTTCCCAACCCAAGGACTGAACCCAGATCTTCCCAACCCAGGGATTGAACCCAGGTCTCCCGCTTTGCAGGTGGATTCTTTACCAGCTGAGCCACAAGGGAAACCCAAGGATACTGAAGTGGGTAGCCTACCCTTTCTCCAGGGGATCTTCCCGACCCAGGAATCGAACTGGGGTCTCCTGCATTGCAGGCAGATTCTTTACCAACTGAGCTATCAAGGAAGCTGATAGAGGTCCTCAAAGAAAAAAAAAATTCTGATTGGAATTGCTTTGGACCTTGAATCAATAGAAATCGGTGTGTGCAGACTTCCCTGTGTCCCGGCCTGTGTCTCATTGCCCAGTAGAAATACCGCAAGAGGACTGAACAAGAGAGGATTATTTTTTCTAAATTTTTCATTTCTTCGATTTTGAAATTACAAAGGCATGTTAATTATTCCCGTTGTTCCCCCTCTCTCTAAGAAAAAAGAACATGTTTTAATTATTACATAATATGATTCAACACATCTCTTAGCTTCAGGTAACTCACTTATTTGCCTTTTGAAATTTAAGTGACATGTTCCTGTAGTGATTGATTTGCAGTCTGACCCAGTTTCCTGGGCTGAAGTGGAACACAGAGTGTTGAGTTCCCCAGAGTCATGGGATTTGAAGTGGTCTGAATTCAGGCGATGGAGTTTGACAGACTTGGATTCAGTCCTCACCTCTGCCATGTGCTAGCTGGCGCACCCTGGGCCCCTATGTAACCATAACTGTCTGAGCACATCTCCTAATCAGTAAAATCAGTATTACAATATGAAGCAGGCTATATTTGTTTTTCCTAAGTATTATCTGATGCAGCACCTGAAAGTACCTAGCTAAATTAAAAGCCCACTCACTATCAATGTTAGCTATTATTATTAGTGTTTCTCAGGCTGGAATAATTGATAAAAGGTCTAAACTTGATCAAGGATAGAAGGAGTGATCCAACTATAAAAGGACCATAACATGTCTTGACTGATGTAATTGGAACTGAGGTGGAAGAGGTGCAAGTGAGGTCAAGATAATCGCTGGAAATAATTTTGGAGTAAACTGGTCAAACCAGGAGTTGGAAATAGGAATTAGTCATGGCTTTAGGAGCAAGAGTCAGAAAATGACTCTGGTTAGTGGAGCTTGAGGAGCTGATGGAGACACGGGCTTGGGAGCAATCAGGGACAGAGACATCCTAAGGCTTGGGAGCAAGAAGGGAACTGGAAGCTTCCAAAATCACTGCCCAGAACCCACCTGGAGATGACCTCAGACACAGCCCGGGCACCCTCGCCTTTGCCAATCCTTCCAAGTGCCTGGTTTTGCCGCTGCACCAAGAAAGCATTAATTCTCACTCTGTCTCCTTCTTTCCATCATACTTTCCAAAGTCAGAGTTCTGGAGGGGTGGGTCTGATTAGTAAAAGGGCTGCACAGAGCAAGCATAACTTTCCACTTTCTAAATGGGAGTCTTTTCTACACACTGTTACTCAGAGGGCAGAAGATCTCCAGAAAAGAAGGACAAGGAGACGCTGACCAGCCAAAAAGCTTTGCTCCCTGTAAAGAACAAGGTCAATGTCAGGTGTATTATCAGAAACAAGGGTACCTGTGTGAGACCATGTGCAGTGAGATTCATGCTCAGGATGTGGTGGGGAAGGTCAGTAGTTAGAGTTATCTAGCACCTGGGACTCCTCACTGGTGTTATTTTTTCAGGCAGGCATCTGGCCTGCCCCCACGGCAGCCCCTCAGCTATCACCATGTGCTCTCAGAATGCTTATGAAAAAAGTTCTAGGTTGACCTGTTTGGGAAGTAAAGTGGTTTCCCTCATCTTGGTGGTTTCAACAATTCTTTCCAGGCCTGAATGGAAGAAGGTAATAAAGGGTTTTGATCTGGAAAAAGGGTACACTCATAATATAGGGTGGGTATCATTGCTCCATCCTCCCACGTCCAGCCTTAGCCAGGACTTCTGAGTTCTCATGTTTGGGGTCAGGGAAGGGGGCAGTCTTTGAATCCCTAGTCTGAATAGGAACATAAAAATAATTCTACCAATTACTGATGCTTTAAAAAGTAAATACATGCTTTTATATAAGAGCAATATAATTTTGTCAAATATAAAATAATATAGTATATAATATAATTTTATCAAGGGGAATTTTTGAAAACTAAAGAAAACAAAAGAGTTTATTATAACATCATTCTAACAAAAACTACTTTGGGCCTTTGGGCCTATTCTCTGTCACAGATCCTCTGCTGTTAAAACTGTCAGGTTGATCCCCAAAATCGTACTTATAAAAGAGAAGTTGAGGATTAGCTCCACATGTGTGTACGCATCTTTGGAGACTGTGGTGGAGGGGAGAGGGAACCAGCCTTGGCTGTTGGCAATAGGGATGTGAGTGTGACTCTGTCATTCAAAACCAGAGACAAGGCCAACGACACATGATTGATATGAGAATTAATGGAGAGGAATAAAGCAGCAGTGAAACAGTGGATAAAACACAAACACATACACAGAAAAAAGAAAAATCACCAAGGTTGCCACATATTTCCCTTTTCCTCCATGGTTTGGGCAACTCATCAGGAACATCCAAACTCTAATTAATTACATTTATTAGAGATAATAAGAAGCCCCAGCTGTTATCTAACCAGTATTGAAATCAAGTACTTCTCTGCATCAGGCCCTGTTACAAGAGTTTTATGAATTAACTCATTTATCTTCTTCACAACCAACATTGTTGTTGTTCATTCACTAAGTCATGTCCCACTCTTTACGACCCCGTGGACTGCAGCAGGTCAGGCTTCCCTGTCCTTCACCATCTCCCAGAGTTTGCTCAAACACTGGGAGATGCTGTCCAACCATCTCATCCTCTGTTGCCCCCTTCTGCAGGACCACCAGGAAAGCCTCATAACGTACAGGATGATATTGTTTCACAGATGAGACCATTTGGTACAGACAGTGTCATCACTTACAGACCTCAGGTGGTGGAGCTGGTACAAGGCAAGCCTAGGGATCAAGTACAGCAGCCTGGACCCAACTCCATACCCTTCACCCTTGCACTATTCTACAGTTGGCTGAACTTAAGAATATTGAAAACAGAAAACAATTGTTCCGTTCCAGCCCAGTGCTCTCTTTGGAGTGGCCACAGTCTTTCTCCTTAGGAGCTAGTGTTGGCTATTGTTCTCCTGAATTCATCTGAAAAATTAATTCTGAAAGAGCTGAGATTGGAGGTGGGGTATACATGAGGCCAAGTCCATGCTCCTTCTTCAGGCAGCCCGTCCTGGAAACTCAAAAGACGGTGGTGCTTAGGGTAGATTTGGTGTTTAAAATGGCATGCTCGTAGATAGGACTATTTAATTTGACATCAAATGGTTGCTTCCCAGAAGCATTTGGCTCAACTGAATCTAACAATCTATCCCACACTGCTTTTTTGTCCATCTGTGAGCCTTGACAGGACAAATAATTTTTATGACGTGTGTGCTTCTGAAGTCATGGCTCCAAATGGTCAATGAATGAATGAGTGAGGTATGGCTTGAAGGAAAGTGGAAAGAGGAGGCAGTGTGGGCTCTCAGAAATGATGTCATGTTCCTCCCCCTCCCCCGCCCCCCGCAGTCTATAAAACATCTTCAGAACAGGTGTCCTATAGAATGGCCAGACTTGGAGAACTCAGTTTCAGGCATTTGTCAACCATATATCACAAAACTCCCTTCAGACTACAGTACTCTTGAGTTATTCCCCCACCAAGTAATTAAGCTGTGTGACATTCCTTCTCCCACACTCACTCCCCTCTTCACACGTGGCTTTGTTAGGGGAACACGCAGTCCTGTGATGTGCTTAGCACTGCAGGTGTCGGGTGTAAATCTCTCTACAGGACTAGGGGACAGGCGTGGAGGGAGAAACCTCTGCATGTGCCTTTGAATAGCTCTTTCTGCAAGAGAGGAGTCAAACAGTTAGTGCATAAAAGGCTTTATTTCAGCTTGTCATTGGTGCTATTTAATAAAGAAATTGTCCCTAGAAGAGGAAATTGTGAACTTTGTGGTCCTTGGTATACTTCCAGAGTTTTTACACTGAACAAACATCCACTCAGTAAGTATCCGAATCATTCTGGAAGTCTGCACGAATTCATCTGTCCAACTCCATGACAGGAACAGGTTTTCACACGTACTTCAGTGTCTTAATGCTCCAACTGGTGGCACCATCAGGTGAGATCACGTGTTGATCTTACTCGGCTTGTGCCTTTGAAGCTGAGGTTCTCGTCTTAGGGTGTTGTGAGGATGAGAGGAATGGAATCTGAGTTTAGCCACCAGACTAGATCTTAAATGACCCCTGAGTTGTCAAGCCTGGAGAGTTGAACAGCTAGCTGTGTTCCCTTCCAGCAGCCAGATCATGCGAGGGCTGCAGGTAGCAGCTTATGAGCTTTAGCTGGCTTCCTTGGTGGCTTAGATGTTAAACAACTCACCTGAGATGCAGGAGACCCAAGTTCAATCCCTGGGTCGGGAAGATCCCTGGAGAAGGGAATAGCTACCCACTCCAGTATTCGTGCCTGGAGAATTCCATGGAAAGAGGAGCCTGGAGGGCTATACTCCATGGAGTCACAGAGTCGGAAATGACTGAGCAACTAACACTTTCACACAACCTTGGGAACTTCCCCATCTGGGTATGTTGAATGGCTCCTAGACAGCCAGGAAAATCTCAGGGCCCTCTCTCTCTTTCTCTCACTCCCCTCTTTCTTTCCTGGGACTGTGGAAAATATGAAGAAATTCAAAGATTCATTAATACAAATAGTAAGCACTCATTATAAACATTTAGAAAATGGACATTTTGAAGAAAAAAATAAATGGCACAACTTTTATAGGCATACAGTTAATATGTTTTTATGTAGCCTTCCAGCTCATTTCTACTGTGTATGGGAGAAGGAAGGAGGGTATGAAAGTGTTAAGCCCTTCTAAGAATTTATTGTGCTTCATCTTGCAAAATGAAATATAATTTACCATAAAATATTGCTGAAGTGTGAGGACCAAATTATAATATTTCCCATGGGCCACCCTAAAATCGAAATTCTTCATATTTAGCATAGATGTCAACATCTTTTCATCAAAAATGGGTACAATGTCTATGACTTACAACTTATTTTCAAATGACTTAGAAAAAATTTATTTATCATCTATCACTTATAGAAGAGAAAATAAGACAGATTGAATAATAGAACAAATATGGTTAGATGTTGACATTTGGGAATCTGGGTTAAGAGATGTACAGAAATACTTTATATTATTCTTTCAACTTGCTTATAAAACTAAAATTCTTATAAAATATTATGCTAAATATGAGAAAGTCCATGGGGTCGCAAAGAGTTGGACACAACTTAGCAACTGAATAACAATCAGTTCAAATCCCTTGCTTAAAAAAAAAATACTGTTGTTTTATCATTATTGTTCTTTTATCATCTCTGTCCATCTGAGGGTGGGGTAAACATGCATTTTGGAATGCAGATTCTTGACTTCTGCTTTTGCTTAGGATGTAGAAAGTTGTAATAGATCATCTCTTACCCTAATAATAAGAAAAGCCAAATAATCTATAAACCATAACTTTTCCTGAACCTGTCAGAGAGCTGAGGTTGTGCTCCAGCCAAATGGATTGGCTTCCAAAGGGTGACAAGGCTCTTTGAGGAGGAATGGGGCCGTTTCATGGACCATTTCATCAGTAGCAGAACCTGGGAGGAAGGTGGCTGCCATGAGAAGGGCTGAGAGAAAGGCAACTAAAAAGTCACCTATTAAAGGCCAAGTGTGAACTAGCATATCCACTTAGAATATCCACAAGCTCCGTACAAGCCAAGTTTATACTCACATGCAAGCTCATTCCCACAAACCCCCTGTAGATGCTTATAAGACAGAAAACAACATTGTGGAAGATTTTGAAGATGTGTTATACTGAAGGCAAGAAGAGCAATGTAAAATACTCAACAGCCCAACCACTGATAACCAATGCACCACACTATTGTCCTGACACAAGAGGAGAGGTACCCATGGCCATGTGTAAACACTATTTACTTCAGTTCCATGACTCTCCTACACACAATATTAGGCATTTGATAAAAAATCATGAGATATGTAAAATTAAAAACAAGGGAAGGTGGGGGCTTCCACACTTCCATTGCAGGAGATATGGGTTCAATCCTTGGTCAGGGAACTAAGATCCCACATACCACACAATATGGGGAAAAAAAAGACTGGAGAAGGTGACCCACTGTGAAGACATGAATCAACTATAGAACAAGCCTTAGTGTGGGAAGTGCAGGGAAAACAGGTTTCCTTCAACTCAACAGCTCAACTCAGCAAGACTCAGAGACGAAGCAGATGCTGTAACCATCAGACAGAATCTTTAAAATAACTAGACTCATAGCTGCTGGAGCACGAGCTGAAACAGACTCGGGTGGAGCGGACGGTGGGGAGACATGCTGGCTTGAAGAAAGGGATATGAAGAATTCTGCAAATGAATTCCTCTCTCATCACAAAGAAGTCACACTTTCTCAGTTTCTACTTTCCTTCAAGTTGACTGTCATTCACTGATTCCTTGGCCATTGGGAGCCATAACTTTAATCACATGTATACCTTAAATTCTGTCTTTCCCCTCATGCCACACAAACAAAGAAGCCAGAATGCAACTCCCCACTTTGTTTCCTCTTGAGAATATATTCCATTTTTTTGGTCCTTATTGACTGCATTTTGGACATGGTGAATGATGGAGATTCTGGCTTCTATTATTTTTCTCCAATAAGTATTGTTTTCTTCAAACAATGTAATTCACAATATCACATATATATCATAATATATCTATATATATCAAATATATATATATATATAATTTTTTAGGTACTGTACTAAAAATAGAATTTAAGATGGAAGAGGTCTTCAGCTTCATGAAGAGAAACAATGAACAAATAAAGAAATAAGTAATGTTGGAGAAGACTCTCGAGAGTCCCTTGGACTGCAAGGAGATCCAACCAGTCCATCCTAAAGGAGATCAGTCCTGGGTGTTCATTGGAAGGACTGATGCTGAAGCTGAAACTCCAATCCTTTGGCCACCTCATGTGAAGAGTTGACTCATTGGAAAAGACCCTGATGCTGGGAGGGATTGGGGGCAGGAGGAGAAGGGGACGACAGAGGATGAGATGGCTGGATGGCATCACCGAGTCGATGGGCATGAGTTTGAGTAAGCTCCGGGAGTTGGTGATGGACAGGGAGGCCTGGCGTGCTGCGATTCATGGGGTCGCAAACAGTCGGACACGACTGAGCAACTGAACTGAACTGAACTGAACTGAACTGAATGTTACCAATGTGATTGGTGTAATGAATGGAATAAATGCAATACACTAGACCAGGGGCCTAGAAATATTTTATGTAAAGGTAAGATAGTAAAAGTTTAAACTTTGAAACTATTCAACTCAGCCATTGTAGCACCAAAGTAGCCAGAAATGATATACAGCCTAGCTGCGTTCCAATAAAATTTTATATTAAAAAAAAAAAACAAACAGATAATGGGGCTGGTTTGATTCCTGGGTCAAAATTTTCCAGTCTCTGTGCAATGGAATAAAGCACAGTTTATTCTTGATAATTTTGATAGAGTGGTCAGAAAAGACTTCTCTGAGGAAAAACGTTTTAGCTGAGACTTTAGGAAAAGTCAGTGTGTTCTGGGAAAAGAAGCGGTTAGCATGAGCGTTCTAAGGCATGGCAAAGGCTAGGGCTGTTCTGGGAACTGACAGGACGCGAGTGTGGCTGGAGTGTGGTCAGCAAGTGGCAAATTAAAGTTGGAGGGTGGACACGGGAGGCCATGGAGGGTTTGCGGGTTAGCGTGAGAAATCCGGTGGTTCTCTCAACTGCAAAGGGTAGTCACTGAGGGGCTTTAAAAATGCAGTGATGTGACCCGAAGGACAATTAAAGGTCATACAGCCCGTGGAGAAGGATTAGAAGGTGACAAGCGTGAGGAACCCAGCCTGGAAGTGTTTGCAAGAATCCAGTGGATATATACACTGCCTACCGTGTGGGGTAAAGTGGATAGCGAGTGGGAAGTTGTTGGATAGCACAGGGACTCAGCTCCGTGCTCTCTGATGGCCTGGACCGGGGGGTGGGAGGGTCAAGTGGGAGGGGATGTACCTATACAGACGGCTGATTCACTTCGTGGAACAGGAGAAGCGAACACAACATTGTAAAGCAATTATACTCTCCCCTTCTCTCCCCCTCACAACACAGAAGCTGGTAAAGACCACCGAAACTTTTACTTGGTATTTACTTAGCGCTATTATTTGTCCTATTAGATCTGATCACGTCTAGGAAGTAGTTATTGTCATTAACCAAAATTAGTTACACAATTTAGGAACCAGAGAAACTTGTCCAAAGTGATGAAGCAGGGATGAAGCCCAGGGAGATGGCTTCTCAGGCCCGAGGTAGCCAGCCTCCCCTAGTCCTTTGACCTAAAGTCGCCCTTCCCATCACTGTCTGTGGCTGTGTGTCTGAGTGGTTTCCAGAATCCTCTGGCTCCATCCACCGTGACTCAGCAGTAAGCCAAGCCACCTTTGGCTTTGGGCACTTACCAGCCCAAAGCCTGCGTTTGATCCTTGAATGCAGGGGAGCCAGTGTTCTCTGAGAGCCTGTGCCAAAGGGTATTAGCAGCTAAGACCTGGCTGAGTGTGTGCAAGCACAAAGATCAAGTCTTTATTCAGAAGAAATTGTGTTGCAAAGGCTGAAAATGCTTTAAATATCACTTTCTCTTTGTTCTTCATGGCTGATTGCACCAGTTTGTCATAATCTTCAGAATCTGCCTTTTTTTTTAAAACCAAGCAGCAAGCACTTTTTGAGATTATTACTCTTGTCATATTTGACTCAATGCATTTGGGGAATAATGGAGATTTAGAGCTGGAGGGTCTTTAGAAGCTCACTCAGGGCGGTAGTTTTCAAACTGTGTTGAGGAGGCTGAAGATTCTAGAGGAGAAAGACAGAAGTTCAAGAGGAACAAAACTCTTTCAACTCAAGCCTGTTCCTTTATTTTGCTTACTGAACTCTTGCTTAGATGCTCAGTCATGTCCAACTCTTTGCGACCCCATGGACTGTAGCCCGCCAGGCTCCTCTGTCCATAGGATTCTCCAGGCAATAATACTGGTGTGGGTAGCCATTCCCTTCTCCAGTGGATCTTCCCGACTCGGGGATCGAACCCAGGTCTCTTATGTCTCCTGCATTGGCAGGTGGAATATTTACCACTAGTACCACCTGGGAAGCCCACTGAACTCTCCAGTAAGATTTTTAAAATACTCCATTGGGTAAAAATATTTGAACCTACTTACCACAGTTAATGCCTTAGATTTTATAGAAAAATAAATTAAGCCCCAGAGGGATTGAGTGAATTTGCTTAACCACACTCAAAGAGTCAGTAACAAGATAAGGACTAGTAATTTTTCAGCCTTGAATCTGTCACTCAGAGAATCACTGTGGTGAAACATTTGAGAAAGTATTTCATCAACTGACTTGCATCTAACTGTTACTAGTTGTGTGTGTATGTCCCAGGCAAGAATATTGGAGTGGGTTGCCATTTTCTTCTCCAGAGTATCTTCCCGTTTATAAAAGGATGATAGCTGTCTTTTGTCGTCCTCATTTTCACTACAAAACTTTCTCCAGGAAAGTGACTTTTAAGGAGTTGAGAAAGGGTGAGATGAAATTTTAAAAAGACAAGCGTGGGACAATTCTCTCTTCCTCCACACTTATGCATGTTACTCCACTAGAATATTATCCATTAAAGCAGAGTTTGCGTCTGTTTATTTACCAGTGTAACCCAGAGTCTGAAGAAGAACCTTGTACACAGAAAGAGATCCATAAACTCATGTTTAGTCTATGGGTCTCTGAAGAACAGAACAACCTCCCTTGGTCCAATGGGTCCTCAACCATTTTTAATGATACAATGCCACCTGCTGGCAATGTGCATAATTACAGTTGCATCTATGAGAAGACAATCTTGGGGAACATTTTCCTTCTTTGTTTTATATTGCATTAGCAGTGTTTAGAGAAAATATTGTGCCACCACTTTGTCTTTTATAATAAAATAAAAAACTATGACTTTTTAAACCAGAAAAAACCCCTTCATTTTCCCTGCAAAATGACAAATCATGTACCCTTACCTATATTGAGAAATCTAAGCAAGACTGGGAAAAGGCTGGAAACCAACAGATGCACCTGAGGGAGAAGGAATTGAACAAGGGTGAGTGTCACCCTACTGTAGACATTCAGAGTCTTACTCAGAATGAGGAGATGAAGGTTCTTACCATAGACTTACCAGGTGGTAAGACTCTTTCAGTTCAGTTCGGTTGTTCGGTCGTGTCTGACCCTTTGTGATGGTGCGATAGTGTGAGCATTCTTTGGCATTGCCTTTCTTTGGGATGGGAATGATAGCTGTCATTTTCCAGTTCTGTGGCCACTGCTGAATTTTCCAAGTTTGCTGGCAAATTGAGTGCAGCACTTTCACAGCATCATCTTTTAGGATGTGAAATAGCTCAACTGGAATTCTATCACCTCCAGTAGCTTTGTTCATAGTGATGCTTCCTAAGGCCCACTTGACTTCACATTCCAGGATGTCCAGCTCTAGGTGAGTGATCACACCATCGTGGTTATCTGGGTTGTGATGATCTTTTTTGTACAGTTCTTCTGTGTATTCTTGCCACCTCTTCTTAATATCTTCTGCTTCTGTTAGGTCCACACAATTTCTGTCCTTTATTGTACCCATCTTTGCATGAAATGTTCCCTTGGTATCTCTAATTTTCTTGAAGAGATCTCTAGTCTTTCCCATTCTATCATTTTCCTCTATTTCTTTGCACTGTTCATTGAGGAAGGCTTTCTTATCTCTCCTTGCTAATCCTTGGAACTCTGCATTCAAATGGATATATCTTTTCTTTTCTCCTTTTCCTTTTCCTTCTCTTCTTTCCTCAGCTATTTGTAAGGCCTCCTCAGACAACCATTTTGCCTTTATGCTTTTCTTTTTCTTGGGGATGGTCTTGATCTCTGCCTCTTGTACAATGTCACAAACCTCCGTCCATAGTTCTTCAGGCTCTCTGTCTATCAGATCTAATCCCTTGAATCTATTTGCCACTTCCACTATATAATCATAAGGGATTTGATTTAGGTCGTACCTGAATGGTCTAGTGATTTCCCCTACTTTCTTCAATTTAAGACTCTCTTTAGACAATTTAAAATTAATGATGAGATTCCTGAATCCCTAAGAAAATCCAAAGTTTCATTGATTATTTGACCTGATTCTTTACAAATAAAATCTCCCCAAGGTATATCTAAGATCTTCCCACTGTTGTTGTTCAGCCCCTAAGTCGAATCTGACTTTTCGGGACCCCCATGGACTGCAGCACCCCAGGCTCCCCCGTCCTTCGCTATCTCCTGGGTTTGCTCTAATTCATGTCCATTGAGTCGGTGATGCTATCTAACCATCTCAGTTTTCATTCCAATCCCAAAGAAGGGCAATGCCAAGAAATGTTCAAACTACCATACAGTTGTGCTCATTTCACATGCTAGTAGTTTATGCTCAAAATCCTTCCCGCCACACTTTATCATATATCCGTGGGAGCACAATTTGTTTATTAAAAGCCAGGATGAGTTGCTGCCATGTGGGATTTCTCTGAGCCTCAAGCTTGTCTTATGAAATATGGATTGTTCTAGAGAAACTCAAAGGTTTCTGAAAACCATTAAACCATCACACCTCTTAAAATCGTTAAATCCGATAAGCATTTCAACTTTCCTATACTGCCCATCCCTTCCCTCTCTACGAGATAGTATTTGTGACTATGAGACTTTACATGGAAAACAGGACTTTACAGATGTAGTTAAATTAAAAATCTTCAGATGGGGGGATTATTCTGAATTATCCAAGGTCAGCCCAATGTAATCATAAGAGTCCCCGTGAGAAGGTAAAGAAAGAAGAGCCAAAGTTGAAGAAGGCAATGTGACAACAGAAACACAGACACTGGAGTAGTATAGCTGCCAATCAAACACAGGCATCCTCCAGAAAGAATTGCCTCTGGAGCCTCCTGAAGGATCCAGCCAGCCCAACATCTTGACTTTAGCCCCAGAAGACTTGGTTCAGATTTCTGGCTTCCAAAACTTTAAGGAAATAAATTTGTTTTTCTGTTTGTTTTTTGGCCACCCCACGTAGCATGTGGGGGCTTCCTTGGTGGCTCAGATAGGAAAGAATCTGCCTGCAATGCGGGAGACCTGGGTTCAATCCCTGAGTTGGGAAGATCCCCTGGAAAAGTGAACAGCTACCCACTCAAGGATAACGGCCCGGAGAATTCCATGGACAGAGGAGCCTGGCAGGCTACAGTCCATGGGGTCACAAAGAGTCAGACACAACTGAGTGACTTTCATTTCACGTGGCATTTGGAACTTCCCTGACCAGGGACTGAACCCTTTCAGTGGAGGCTCAGAGTCTTAACCATTGGACCACCAAGGAAGTCCCAACAAGTTTTTTTAAGAGAACAAATATGTTGTTTCAAGCCACCAAATTTGTGGTAATTTGTTACTGCAGCAATAGGGATCTGATGCTGTACTTATCTTTAATAAATAAGAAGTTTTAATCTAATCACCATGCTGTTACATTTCACAAAATCAATCCTTCCTTTATATCAAATACCATACTCAAATTTCCTTGATTTTGTAGCTCCAATCACCACATTTTGTCATCACCTGTTTGACATACCTGCTTCCCCCACCGGATTACAAGCTTATGAAGAAGGGTTGATTCATTTGGTAATGTTATCTCCTACAAAGCCCAGGTCCTCACATATCATAGATGATTAACAACAGCAGGCTGAATTGGAATAAATCACATCAATAATAACTCTGATGAGAAATTGCTGAAAATGGAACTTCACTGTTATAGCTATATACCCCAAGTCAGAAAGCTATTACACTATAATGACAAAATCACCATTTATTAATTGGCCACTGTGTGACAGTTCCTTTTACATATGGTTTTTAACTTAATTGGTAAAACAGCTCTGAGAAATAGACAGGATTATCTTATCACACAGTTAGTCACACTGAAATTGAGAGATCAGTAACATGATAAGTATTATTTAACAGGCAATTAGCAGAGGCAAAGTTCAAATCTTGAAAACATCTGATGTTGGAACCACTTTACATTCTTCACGAATAGCTGCTGCTTAGAGAGCTGAAGTGTCCAGCAAAAGCAGGATGGGGCAGGGGGCAAAGCAAGAGCGCTTAGGCCAGACCACCATGCGCTCTAGTTCCAATGGTGAGACTGTAGATGGAGACAGTGACAGACTGGCAGAGAGAGGCTCTGAAACCAGGCAAACTGAAATGTGACGATGAATATTTAATGTTAACTGTCGTTTAGTTCCTGACTTGATATTGAGTAAGAATGAATGTCATCAACCAGTCATGATGAAGAAGCTGAAGTTGAACGGTTCTATGAAGACCTACAAGACCTTCTAGAACTCACACCCAAAAAAGATGTCCTTTTCATTATACGAGACTGGAAAGCAAAAGTAGGAGGTCAAGAGATAGCTGTAGTAACAGGCAAATTTGGCCTTGGAGTACGGAATGAAGCAGGGCAAAGGCTAACAGAGTCTTGCCAAGAGAACACACTGGTCATAGCAAACACCCTCTTCCAACAACACAAGAGAAGACTCTACACATGGACATCACCAGATGGTCAACACTGAAATCAGACTGATTATATTCTTTGCAGTCAAAGATGGAGAAGCTCTACACAGTAAGCAAAAACAAGACCGGGAGCTGACTGTGGCTCAGATCATGAACTCCTTATTTCAAAATTCAGACTTAAATTGAAGAAAGTAGGGAAAACCACTAGACCATTCAGGGGTGACCTAAATCAAATCTCTTACACTTTTACAGTGGAAGTGAGAAATAGATTCAAGGGATTAGATCTGATAGACAGAGTGCCTGATGAACTATGGTTCCTGACATTGTACAGGAGGCAGTGATCAAGACCATCCCCAAGAAAAAGAAAAGCAAAAAGGCAAAGTGGTTGTCTGAGGAGGACTTAAAGATAGCTGAGAAAAGAAAAGAAGTGAAAGGCAAAGGAGAAAAGGAAAGATATATCCATTTGAATGCAGAGTTCCAAGAATAACAAGGAGAAGTAAAAAAGCCTTCCTCAGGGAACAATGCAAATAAAACAACAGAATGGGAAAGACTAGAGATCTCTTCAAGAAAATTAGAGATACCAAGGGAACATTTCATGCTAATATGGGCACAATAAGGAACAGAAATGGAATAGACCTAACAGAAGCAGAAGATATTAAGAGGTGGCAAGAATACACAGAAGAACTATACAAAAGAGATCTTCATGACCCAGATAATCACGATGGTGTGATCACTCACCTAGAGCCAGACATCCTGGAATGGGAAGTCAAGTGGGCCTTAGGAAGAATCACTATAAACAAAGCAAGCAGAGGTGATGGAATTCCAGTTGAGCTATCCTAAAAGATGATGCTCTGAAAGTGCTGCACTCAATATGCCAACAAACTTGGAAAACTCAGCAGTGGCTACAGGACTGAAAAAGGTCAGTTTTCATTCCAATCCCAAAGAAAGGCAATGTCAAAGAGTGTTCAAAGCACCGCACAATTGCACTCATCTCACACGCTAGCAAAGTAAAGCTCAAAATTCTCCAAGCCAGGCTTCAACAGCATGTAAACTGTGAACTTCCAGATGTTCAAACTGGATTTAAAAAAGGAAGAGGAACCAGAGATTAAATTGGCAACAACCGTTGGATCATTGGAAAAGCAAGAGAATTCCAGAAAAACATCTACTTCTGCTTTATTGACTATGCCAAAGCCTTTGACTGTGTGGATCACAACAAACTGTGGAACATTCTTTGAGATGGGTATACCAGACCACCTGACCTACCTCCTAAGGAATCTGTATGCAGGTCAGGAAGCAACAGTTAGAACTGGACATGGAACAACAGACTGACTTCAAATTGGGAAAGGAGTATGTCAAGGCTGTATATTGTCACCTTGCTTATTTAACTTATATGCAGAGTACATTATGAGAAATGCCAGGCTGGATGAAGCACAAGCTGCAATCAAGATTGCCAGGAGAAATATCAATAACCTCATATATGCAAATGACACCACCCTTATGGCAGAAAGTGAAGAGGAACTGAAAGGCCTCTTGATGAAAGTGAAAGAGGAGAGTGAAAAAGCTGGCTTAAAACTCAGCATTCAAAAAACGAAGATCAAAAAAAAAAAAAAAAACCAAAACGAAGATCGTGGCTTCCAGTTCCATCACTTAATGGCAGATAGGGAAACAATGGAAACAGCGACAGAGTTTATTTTCTTGGGCTCCAAAATCACTGCACATGGTGACTGCAGCCATGAAATTAAAAGACACTTGCAAAAAAAAAAAAAAAGACACTTGCTCCTTGGGAGAAAAGCTAAGACAAACTTAGATAGCATATTTTAAAGCAAAGACATTACTTTGCTGACAAATGTCCATCTAGTCAAAGGTTTGGTTTTTCCCATAGTCATGTATGGAAGTGAGAATTGAAGCTTAAAGAAAGCTGAGTGGCGAAGAATTGATGCTTTTGAACTGTGGTGTTGGAGAAGACTCTTGAGAGAGTCCCTTGGACTGCAAGGAGATCAAACCAATCAATCCTAATGGAAATCAATCCTGAATATTTGTTGGAAGGATGCTGATGATGAAGCTGAAACTCCAATCCTTTGGCCACCTGATATGAAGAGCTGACTCATTGGAAAAGACCTTGATGGGAAAGATTGAAGGCAGGAGGAAAAGGGGACGATAGAGGACAAGATGGTTGAATGGCATCACCGACTCAATGGATACGAGTTTGAGTAAGCTCTGGGAGTTGGTAATGGACAGGGAGGCCTGGCATGCTGCAGTCCATGGGTTCAGTAAGGGTTGGACTCGACTGAGTGACTGAATTGAACTGAATGTCATCCCCCCCCAGCACACACACAAACACAACAGACACACAAATATCAGCTGCAGTAAAAGCAAACTGAAATCTTTAAAGGTGATGGTTAGATGCATTACAAATTATCTTTGTTAATTTTTTGAAAAATACAAATGCCCAGGTACTGCTATTCTTCTCCAAGGCTTCAGGTGTGTTCTGATGAGCAGCCATGTTTAAAAACAACTGGATTATATGATGATCTTTTACTTTTATCTAGTTCGTTTCACTTTTCCTGTTTCATATTCAGTGTTCCCATTTCATTTAGTTTATGTTTTCCAATTTCTCCATCTCTTTTTTGTTGGTCTTTCTCAAGACTTTATCAAGTGTAGTAGAAAAGCTTTTATATATATATAGTATGGATAATATATATTTTAGAAAATTTACAAATTTTTGCTTAGCTAAAAAAATTTATAATATTTTGATTCCACTTATTTAACTTAGTATGAATAGAATGCTGGATTTCTAACTTATATCCACTCAAAATTTTGATATAATTTTATGTATTTTAGCATTTAGTATACTGCTAAATGTCTAAAAGATCTATTATCTTAGTGATTTAAATGCTATGGTGTGATATGTTTCCTGAATATTGACTGGAATTTTCTCTCCCCAGCTTGCTCAGTGTGGAGGCTGAATTCTGCCTCCTAGATGTACTCAGGTCCACATCTCTGGAACCTGTGACTGTTACCTTGTTTGGCCATGAGAACTTCACAGGTATGATTCAGTGAAGGCTCTTAAGATGGGAAGATTATTCATGGAATTCACAGGCCTTAAATGGAATCACACATGTTCTTAACAGAGGGAAGCATAAGGAATTACACAGAGAGAAAAGAAGGTGATGTGACCGAAGAAAAGAGACTTAACTTTAGTTAAATCAGCCAGATTTAGTTAAATCTTTAGTTAAGATTTAGTTAAGTCAGCCAGAATTGCCTGGCTGACACTCTGACATTGCTGTTGTTCACTCACTCAATCATATCTGACTCTCTGCAACCTCATGGACTGCAGCACGCCAGGCTTCCCTGTCTTCACCATCTACCGGAGCTTGTTCACACTCATGTCCATTGAGTCAGTGATACCATCTTGTCCTCTACTGTCCCCTTCTCCTACTGCTTCAATCTTTCCCAGCATCAGGGTCTTTTCTAGTGAGTCGGCTCTTCACATCAGGTGGCCAAGGTATTGGAGCTTCAGCTTCAGCATCAGTCCCTCTAATGAATATTCAGGACTGATCTCCTTTAGGATGGACTGGTTGGATCTCCTTGCAGTCCAAGGGACTCTCAAGAGTCTTCTCCAACACCACAGTTCAAAAGCATCAATTCTCTGGCATTCAGCCTTCTTTATGGTCCAACTTTCATATTCATACATGACTACTGGAAAAACCATAGCTTTGACTATACAGACCTTTATTGGCAAAGTAATGTCTTTGCTTTTTAACATACAGTCAGATTTGTCATAGCTTTTCTTCCAAGGAGCAAGTGTTAGCTCAGTGTAACTGATTTGGGACTTCTGGTTTCCAGAATCATAAGAGAACAAATTGGTATTGTTGTAAGCCACCAAGACTGGTAATTTTTTCCAGGAGCCATAGAAAACTAATACACTCACATAAAGAGATTACTGTTAAGTTCAACTATGCTTCAGTTTATGGAATAGGCATGCATTGACTGCTAAAAAGTATACATGGGGAGAAGGGATAGTTAGGGAGTTTGGGATGGACATGTACACTCTGCTATATTTAAAAAGGATAAACAACAAGGACCCACTAACTGTATAGCACAGGGAACTCTGCTCAATGTTAGGTTTCAGTCTGAATAGGAGGGGAGTTTACGGGAGAATGGATACATGTATATGTATGGCCAAGACCCTTCACCGTTCACCTGAAAAAACTATCACAACACTATTAAATCAGCTATGCTCCAATATAAAATAAAAAGTTTAAACAAAAAAACAAAAAAGCATATAGGTGTCTCAACTCAATTTTTTCACTATGTTTCATTAGGAAATTGCAGGCATTATTTTATAGAACCCCAAAGACAGTTGTCATAGTTGCTTCTCTAACAGCTATCAGATTGTTTTATTTTTAAAAATACGTACATAAAGACAAGCTCACAAGTCATAAGTGCAAATTGATGAATTTTGAAAAAGTGAAGGTTTTCATGTTTTCACCATCCTTCAAAAAACAGAACATTTCCAGCACCGCAGGAATTCCTGTGGTTCCTCTTCATAGTCGCTTCATATCACCACGAGTTTTCTCCCAAACCTTAATCCTATCTTTTTCCTGTTTTGAACCTTATACAAATGAAATCAACCGCATGTAATCTTTATCTACTTTCTTTCTCTCAACATTGTGTTGCTGTGTTTTGTAGTTAAGAGTGTCTTCATTTTCTAGACTGGGTAATATTTTGTAATGTGATTATAAAGTGGTCTGTCTATGGCACTGTTTATAGAAAATAACATTGGAGGTATTACACAGAGTACCATTATGGATATCATCATACATATTTTTCAATACACACAACTTTTCTATTAGTCACATATCAATGAACTAATTGGGCCATAGGTATGTGACTGCTCAACCTTAGGAGTTACTCCAAACAGGTTTCCAAATTGTTCTATCATTTTATATTCCCAAAAAGAATGCATGAGTTCTAGATTTTTTGATGTTGTTTGTAAATGTTAGTCATTATGAGGTGTATATAATATCTTTGTGTAATGTTAATTTAAATTTTTTTGAAGTTCAACTCTTTTGGCCATTTCTCTATTAGGTTATCTTTTTTTCAAATGTAGGATTTAAAAAATATTTTGGATATGAATCTTTTGTAGGATCCACGAATTAAATAATGTGCATTGTCAGTCTCTTAAATAGTGAGAACAGAAGTTCTCAGTTTAAAATTGAAGGACAAAAATTTAACAATATTTTTGCACTGTCTCTTTAAGAAATATGTACCTACTCCAAGGTCACAAGGATTGTTTCCTATGCTACTCCTATGTAGCATAGGAGTATGCTGTATTATTCTACTCCTCACATTCAGATTTACCAGTCACCTAGATTTGATTTTTCAGTGGGTGCAGTAGCAGTCAAATCCTATTTTATCCACATGGGTATTCAATTGACTCCACATTATTTATTGAAAAAACTTTCTATATTCCATAGCCATTGGTTTTGTCATAAGTCAAGACACCATAATGAATGTGTGGGTTTATTTGTGGACTTTCTATTCTATTTGTATATTTGTCAAATCTCCATGACAGTATCACACTGTCTCAATCACTGTAGCTTTATAATAAGTCTTGATACATGGCAATGTAATTTTCAACATGAATCTTTAAGATTGCCTTATTATTAATGATTCTTCATTTTTCTATAAAAATTTAGTTTTAGCTTATCAATCTCTACACAGAAAAAGAAAAGACACTTGGATTTTAAACAGGATCAAATTGATTGTACAGATCATTTTAAAAAGCGATATTTTTGTATTATTGACTTTTTACATCTATGAACATGGTATATAATAGATCAATTTGATTCAGGTCATTTTCAGTTTTTGTCAAAAATGTTTTACCTTTGTTATTATAGAGATCTTGCACTTGGAATATTTCTTCTGGAGGCTTAATCTTCATATTGCCTAGTTTTATATTTTCATTTATCCTTTTATAGGAAAAAAAGAATATTGGTAACTTTTATGACCATTTCCTGTGTAAGACCAGCCAGTGGTCAGTAGATATCTTTTCTGTTACTTTCTTGCCTAATGAAGGATGAAAAACAAATTAAAAATTCTTCTACTTAAAGTTTCTTTGCTGTTGTTGATGATGTTGAGGGACTCTGCTGGCCTACTGTGCAGATCCCTAGTCTATTTAGAAAAATTTGTTCCTCTGTTTAAGGACTAGACAAATGTCTGGATGAGAGTTTTTGCCCAACAAAGAATTATGAGAGTAAGACTGGGAAACCTGGGCACATTTCATCTGTGAACCTCATAGATGTTTGTGCTAAAAAGAGTTTAGAAACAAGGAAGGATTAGAGTCCAGTAGAGTCCAGTTGTTTTGCTGTGACTGAAGAAAGCAAGACTCTGCACATTATAACTCTGAAAGCCCGTCACACCAGTGAGAATAACGGATGAAAACCAGAGACTGTGAAATATGGCTTCCTCCCCATGACTCTGGGCTCATCACAGCCTCCTTTATCCCGCCTACAAGCGAAGTGTGAAAATCAACTGGAGGATCATGGAGAGAATGGCTAAACCTCAAAAGCTCCTCTTGAGTAAACAAGGATCATCCAAAATAGCAGAACCAAAGTTAGGAAAAAGATCCTTTGAAGGAAAAATAATTTCCAAGTGAACTGGAAATTATTTGGAAGAATGAAAGCCACAACTATGATAGCAATCCTTTATAGCTTTTGTGGATAAGGGGAAAAAAAATCCAACCAACACTTTGTAACTACGAGCTGATTTTTCTATAACTATGGCAAAGACCTAGTAAAACATTTTCTAACTCTTGTTTGGAATCCTAGCTTGGAACTGTTTCTGAGGAGAAAATGTCCTTTTGACAATTCTGAGTATTTAGAAGACAGTCTGTGCACAGAGTTACCTACCAAAGTTCTTGAAGAAGCAAGTTTCTGTAAATTTCAGATTAAAATGCTAACTGGAAGTGGGCTAATCAAATAGTGATAACTTCTACTTGCAGAAATAGATGTATTACTTTCAAAAATATATATAGTAAGATACTATTATTCTGGTAGCTGTTTTGACCTCTAAGCTATCCAAGCATTCACCAAAATCCACACCTTGGTATTGCCATAGATGATTTCCCAGCATCATGTCTCTGTAAACGGGTGTTTAACACAACTTAGACTGTCAGGGCCCTTGAAAAGGAAATCACAAGAAATAATACATCTTTAAAATGCTTCTCAGGTCTTTGGCAATGAGTTCTGTGCTAGAACTGCCCTCCATAACTGATGTGCACACAATTTTCTCTAATTTGAATGCAAACCGGGCAGAGACATCCAGGATTACAGTAAATAGGCTCCTCTGAGTTACGGGGCACATCCAGTGTGTTTGTCACACGGCACCTATTGGTTTTGTCTTCCTCACTCGCCCAGCAAGGGACCCTGAACTGGCCATCTGGCACATTCTGGCGACTGTGGAAACTGTTTCGCTTGCTGTCTTTGTATTTCCTGCTGATCTGTTTTCTTCTTCCTCCCTGTGGACTGTGCACAGCATTGCAACACAGCTGGGGAGGAGAAATGGGTTTCTTGTACCTAGGTTAGAAGGGCCATTAATCCCACAGATTTGCTCAAAGAAAACCGGAATTTTAATTCTGATTTTCACAATGAGTAGGTACTGCCTCACTGCTGGGGCATCTTCTCTTTGATACTTGAGTGAATTTTCCTACTACTTTTATCTGCAAAAGATTTAATTAGTGCTCTGAAAATAGTTATGTGTTTGCATAGAAAAGACATTTATTCTGGAAATTAAAAAGACATAGAATGAATGTACACCCTTGAAAAATTGAGACTGAACAAGATCAAATGTCTTGCTTGACATTTAGTTTTGGGGTCTTTGGATTCTGTGTTTAAATAAGAGTGACTGACATTTTTCTACTTAAAGATGTTAAAGAGAACTATAAAATTCCAATGCTGAAAACATTTTAGCTCTTTAGTGGCCTCTTTTATCTACCAGATAGATAAACTGAGGCCCACAGCAGATGGGAGATATACTAAAGTCACGTAGGACAGACCATTACTCATGACCTTTCTTCTACACTCTGTGATTCCTTCAGAGAAGGAATTGTTGGCTTTAGCAAAATGGGGTCACTCCACCTTCGTAAACCTTAAACAATATGGATTCTATAAGACTGCTTTCTCCAGTTCTTCTAGTTAACAGTGTCACTGCTCACTATTCTTCCTGCAGGTTGTACCATGGCTTTCTCACTGATAGAAACTCCTAGACAGACAGTAATAGAACCCAGGCTAGTAAGCTGGTTGGAATCTCAGACTTTTCTTCACATGCAAGGAGTTAGCCAGAGCAAAAACATACTTACCACAAGTTCATACAAAGCAAGTCTAACAAATATTGTATTTTTGTTAGCCAATTAGCACTGTTCTCTTAGCAACCTACCAGCCATTCAAGGAAACTGATGAATTTATCAACTGGGGATGAAGAGAGATAATTTTCAAGTGACCAATCAGTTTGGTTTTTAAAACACCTCTTGATTTTACACAGTGAAAACAGAGAAAAATATCCCTTGATCCCAGATTCCTCAAAGTCTGGCCACAGGGTTCCATGAGGGTCCCTTGGGTTCATACATTATATTCCTGGATTTTGAAACCAGGTTAAGCCAGAAAACAGTTTCTAAGACAGTTGCTCAAAAGCAGGTTTGTGTGCTTAGTCACCTCAGACTTCAGTTGAAGCTAGTTCCCTTTCCAAAACCATTAAAAAGGATTTAGAGTTAACCTTAAACTGAAATCTTCTTGTTCTTATCCTACTTGACTGTGGCATATAAGATGACATTAAGCAGTGTGGGTAAAGTGTCTTGAATAGTGTGAAACTACTATATTTTCCCCTTGACTTTGTATTTCTAGTCCACATTCTTATAAACTCACCCAAATTCAAGGTACTCTGAGATCTACTTTTGCAAAACATGAAAGGCAAATGGGCCAGGTAAACTCCATATAAATTCAATAAACATGAAAACCAAGCACCTGTTATAGAGCCAGCAGTAGGCTATTGCCTGTGAAAATGATGAGAATAAACATAACCCAGTGCATCAGATCTTAATATTAATGTCATTCAGTAGCAGAGCTATACACCTAGAAAAATTTTAAAACCAAAAATACAGTATACTGTGTCACGTTTAACTGCTCTAGACATTGTAGGCATTTACTGTTGCTGTTAACAGTGTCATGGAGACAATGTATTCACTCTAATTTGCCAGTAATGATTCCACAGCAGATCTTCACCAATAAACTGATTCTTTCTTTAAGTTACAATAGTTTCAAATGCGTCAGGTCTGTCAGCTGAAGCCAGTGAATAGGGTCGCAGAGTCGGACACGACTGAAACGACCGAGCTTGACGTACGAGTCACTTAAAATCCTCCATTGACTGTTTGAACTGTAGGGTGATGAAGCAGGAAAATACAGTGGTGCTCGAGAGATCTTTCTTTTGCCCCTAGGGTATTTAAAGATCTGTATTTTGCTATTACTTTGTTATTTTCTCACACCGTTTGATCTGTGTATCTCTATTAAATTATATTTAATGTGAATATCAAGTATCTTACTCTCACTGACAACTTGAATTTATAAACATCATTTAAAGCAATTCATGATGAAAATAAGCCAACAGAAGATATAACTTAAAATATGAAAAAAGATTTTGGGGTATGTCTCCAATTATTTGTCAACCAATTATTCAAAAATATTTGAGATAAGTCAATAAAGACTTGAGAGTTTAGAATATCAAATATTTGGTTGTGAGCCTGAAATAAACTAGTTTTTCAAAACACACCAAATAAACATTTTGATATAATGATTTAGGGAATGTACTTGTGAAAGCTACTCTGAGGGCAAACACCATGTATTAGTTTATTTAATTTAGCCAGGGACTTGCATTCCTGAAGGTTGTTTCACATTTTAATTTTACTCAGATCCCCATCCTGATATTATTGTCTTTAGAACACCCAGCAGATGAAAGAGCTTCTAATTATTTTAATTAATAAAAATCAGGAAATCCAACACTGACTATCAGTCTCTTTACACCTCCTTGTCTCATCTAATAACCTGTAGTTCAACCTCAGAAGAAAGCTATGTCTCTTCTTATTATTCTTTTTTTTTTTTTTTTTTGGCCACATAGGCATGTGGGGTCTTAGCACAGATACGCAATCTTAGTTCCCCGACCAGGGATTGAACCCGCACCCGCTGTGATGGAAGCACAGAGTCTTAAACACTGGATCACCAGAGAAGTCCCTATATGCCTCTTCTCTTTGCCAGGGCTAACCTTCTCCCTGTAATTCTCATCCCCACCCTTGCATCTTCACGTTTACTCTCATTTTTCACTAGGGAAGCAGAAAAAGAGAACGGCTAAGTATTCTTCCTTGATATGAAGAGGGAGGGAAGGAAGACAGAAAGAGGGGAAAAAGTGAGAAAAGCAGGAAAACTGGGGGAGGCAGAAAAGGGAGGGAGGGGGACAGAGAGAGGGAGAGAGAGACAGTACTTTTATAGGAGAAAAATAGAATGTTACTCAACTGGAAACACAGGCATTCTTCCAAAACACTGTGTTTGCAAAGCCCAGTTCCTTCAGATTTCAAAACACTACAAATACAGATCGGCCTGAAAATCAGTAAGTGTTTCCCACCTACTACCCACTGCTGCTCCCCTAGCTTCAACCTGCTATATGTGACTGGAGATGAAGCTTCACCAACTGCTTGCCTGTTTTCTTAACATGGCTTGGCCAGGAGTTGTGAAGTTGGCTCAGAAGACCTGAGTTAGCAGTGACCAGCCAACACGCCTCGCAACTTAGCACTAGGTAGGGCCGTGAGCCAAATTGGGTCTTGGCTCTCTGCAGAAGAGAGTTATCCTAAATAATCACAGCAAAAGGAAGTGAGGAGGTCCTGCTCTCATCATGCAAGTCAAGTTGGCTAAATTCTGTCATTTTCTAAGCCTCCCACAAAGAAAACAGTGACTATAAATGTGAAAAAAAAAATCCTAAGATCTAACTTCTATGTCATATTATTGATTTGGTTCCCTTTTCAGAAGGCTGAAGACTTCCCAAAAAGGAAACCTACATTACTTTTAATTTGCCACAGAGCTTGGCTTTGCATCAGTCATCTTAAGAAAATCTAAGAACTTCAAAATGCATTAATCCCCAGTGAACTGGATCTTTCTAAAATATTCATTCTCAGTGTTTTGGCAAAGTCACTCCATGTCACTAGCTTAATTGGTGGCAGGTTATTTTCCAGTTGTCAAATAATTTTTTCCTATTTAAGAGGCAGAAATAAAAACAGTCATTCATAAAGGAATTGAATAATTTGGATCACAAACAACATAAGCATTTATTTGAAAAACATTTTCCATTTAAGTAAAACGGCAAATCAGCTATAGTAGCTTCTTTACTACTTATTCTAATCTGCACTCACAGTCATTTTTTATTCATCAAATTCAGAGATACTGCTACAGAAAACTATTTCACAAAGTATTTAGAAAAAAATATATACAGTCTCTCTGATAGAAAGTTAATTAAAATAACAAAGCCAGGCAATATAAAGGTAAGATATAAAACAAGCTCACATTTATAAACACAAATAAATAAATATGTACAAAAGAGTCTATGCCAACATTAAACAAACAAAGCTTTACAATGCAAGTCATGGTGACAACAATGGAAAAGATCTCAGGATCCTAGACTGACTCTAACATGATGTAGTTTAAAAAAAGGAAAAGGAAGAAAATAAAAAAACAACAAAAACTGAAACTGTTTTCCAACTCTCTTCCAACCCCAGAGAGTCTAAGTTGATATTACTGTCAAAGTTAGGCTAAACTAAATTTTGGCTCCAGAGCTAAATTCCTGAAGCTCTGTTTTGAGGGGGCTAAATGAAGGTGAGAACTACATGTGTAGAACTCAAGTCCACTTGCAAATGTCTATTCAGCTGTTTCTCCATTTTTTTTTTTTAATCCTTACCTGATTACTGGAAATTTCTAAAGTGGAGCTGATACTGTTGTCAAATATGAAAAGAACATTTTTCCCAGATCTGCATGAATATGAGTAGAAATCAAAGATATTTTTAAAGTTCTCACTTTAATTACTTTTAACTACATAAGCACTTCGGGTAGCAATCTCACAGTTGAAAGCTAATTAAATTCTATCATCTCTAAGGCTTGGAAGAGAGTATATGAAGATTCAGCGACTAGTTAAGGTTAACTTTCATCTGGATGCAACCTCTGCCAAAATAAGCAGCCTGTTAAAATACATGCCTATGGAAAACAATGTGATTCTGCTGTAGGGAATCTCAGTGACCTCAGATTTACTATCTTTTCCTTCTGTCCACAACCCCTCTCTTGGGAAGGCCAGGCTGAGCCATGCTTTTATCTCCCAGAACAGTGTTCCAGGATGCTACAAAATGGAATGATATGAAAACTCAATACCACATCATCACCTGTTTGGGTCTGCCAAAGACCTTCATGACTGAGGATGAGTGGAAGGTGACGTTCCTTGGTTGCTGCGCAGTCTGAGAGCTTTCCTGTCTCAAACTAAGGGCTACCTGCTTTCCGCACAGAGGGAAAGGGCCCCAGGTGCTCAGTCTGACTTCTGCCTTTAAGCAGTTTCATTCTGCCAGAATGTCTCATCTTCTCATCACTTAGGTTGCTTCCAGAACCTGAAACGTCTCAGATAACCCAGAGCAAATGTAAAGGTACAGCACATATTGAGACCAATTTCTAAGAAACTGGACACTCATCCATCATTTAAGAACAATTAAAATGCGGTCTACACATTCACTAGCAAGCACATTACTCAGGATAGTCTGAAAGTTAGGCTAAAAGCTGCTTTCTATTATGCATGACTTATATGCAGAAACCTAATCCATAAATAACACCCCATCTATCTTGCCAGATCTCCTCTGGCTCTTATAATCAGAGGACCTATATACAAGCAGTTTTCAGACTGGCAAGTGTAGACCCACATGTTTATATATTATTCTGATTATGATAAGTCACCCACCTAAGTCTCAGTTTATATTCTTTGGAACAAAACTTTTGAAAGAGGAAGTAAGAGGCTTTTCACTTGTGCAAATGGAAATATCTTAAAAGTCTCTGGAGCTATGACAAGACCATAGAGTTTCAATAGTTGTTTTTCCCAAAAGGGCATGACTGTTGTACACAGCTGGCCTAATGGAAATTCCATTCCTCCCATGAACCCATGGATCTATATACAGTAGAGGATCAAAAATAGAGGTGTAAGAGGTTTATCTTCAACTACTTTGAGGTCCACTGTAATGAAACCCCAACATTAAATTTGATTCAAAAGTACAGGATTAAATTATAATTAATAATGATGTTTAAGTCGTGTCTTGAATAGGATAAATGAAACAACATGACTTCATATTAACTAGGTCAAAATTTGGGAAATTCTTTCTTAGGCACATTGTGGTCTTCATGGTTAAACATTTGAGATAATGGAAAATACACCTTTCTAAACTTTGTCAGACATCATTCTTTTGTCTCGGTAGTTAAAAAACAAGGAAATGCTACTGCATTCATGGAAACTAGCAGAGATGGGACTTGGGGGCATCCAAAATAGTTTTAAATATTAGTATGCTTTTTAAAAGATTTTTTGGATGTGGACTATTTTAAAAGTCTTTAATGAATTTGTTTCAATATTGTTTCTGTTTTATCTTCTGGTGTTTTGACTGCAAGACATGTGGAATCTTAGCTCCCTGATCAGGGATCGAATCCACACCCCACCCTCACCCCCTACGTTGGAAGGCAAAGTCCTCACCAGTGGATCAGCAGGGAAGTCCCTATTAGTAGGGACTCAACAAGCTTTTGCTTGTTGAGAAAGATGATGGAGCAAATGACCATATCCAAACCCAATTATTTGGTGGAGTGTGAATAAACTCTAAACTAAACTTGTCCATAGCCTGGCCTGTCCCTTGTCCTCTAATCTTAATATTTCACCTCCCAGCCCAAGTTCTGATTGGTCAATTCAGTTATATATTTAAAAAACCCTATCCCCTGTGGGTACTGAATCATGTTGCTCTCAGTAGTGAAGTTTTAGTGATGGTGGAAACTCCCCCATGGAAGAAACACACTGAAAAGACAGACAGTGAATTTCACAAATGCCTTCTTCATAAAACACACTGGTCATATATATGCAGTTACCTAGGTAAGACCACGTTTACACCTGCTAGTCAGAGTTTGACTGCTTGCACATCTTCGTGCAGACTGATTCCTCTTTCTTATATTAAAGATATCAAAACTTTGTACTATGGCTGAAAGTGTCTGACATGATAATATTTTTATAGAAATTATCTGAATGAGCATTGCAATAACCCTTGACCTTATCAATGACCTGATGGACAGGAATGATCGATGTTTGTTCTCCATCAGCATGAGTCAGTTTTGATGAGGACTTGTCCATGGAAGCATTGTCTGAAAGAAATTATACAAGAAATTAGGCTGCAAGATGAGCTGGTAATATGCCTGAGGGCTACCGTTTTGGACCCTCTATTTTGCACATTAAAGAAGATCACAAAGGAAATAAAGCTCTGATTCTTAGTTTTGGTAGCAGGCAGCACTAAAATTTCATGTTTCTCATCTTCAAAGTGCATTCCTGCATATGAATGAATGTTAATGTGCCTTCTAGTAATTTGTGGGGGTTTGTTTTAAGAAATGTTCTTCTAAGTGGTATTTTTCAAAGAGCCAGTGAGTAGAGTCATCAGAAAATTGAGGCAAAAATATATATGGCAAATGGCTCGCACAAAGTAGTGACAGATTATATAACAATGAATTAAAAAGTGCTGAAATATCTGTGGAAGAAACAATATGATGTCTATGATATGTTTTCACAGTAATACAGAAAGGGGAAAACATGTAGGTGGCTATGAGCGGATAGACTCAAGGGGATTCATTATATTATCCTCTCTACTTTTTATATGTGTTAGACATTTCATAATAAAATTTTTAATGAAATATAATTTAAAGAATTTTGGAAAAGAAAAGTGAATAAAAAACATAAAAGCTATTTTGAACACATTTTTTTCATGGAAAAAACTTGTGAAATGATTGCAATATAGAAAAAAGGGCATTTTTCATGAATTATTTTTAAATTATAGAATCCAAAATTATCTTTATCAGAAATATTAAGTATATGTTTTCATTAACTATGCTACAGTCTCAGAATAATGTTATTATTGCTGGCAGCAATAAAATCACAGTAACTAACAGTAATAAACGATTGCTAAATTACATTTCTGTCCTAAATATCTCAGTATCATATATTAAACATTATTTTCCTAGACCCATAACTTTCTAAAATTGGCTCAGCCAATGCCTTGAAACTCTGTCGTGTGTGTGTATGTGTTAGTTGCTCAGTCGTGTCTGACTCTTTGCAACCCCAAGGACAGTAGCTGGCCACCCTTCTCTGTCCATGGAATTCTCCAGGCAAGAAAACTGGAAACTCTGTTAAACACTATTATCTATAAATACACATGACTATTTTCATGTACCCTATGAGTATCTTGTAAGTATCTCTCTTCCTCCCTCTCCCAACACATTTTGGAAAAAAATTCTATCTTAAAATCTACTACAGAGATTTCACAACAGTGAATGAGCAAATATGACCTTCTACAAAGTACTGTCTCCTGCAGTTGTATCATCTCTATTCACTGTGGAAGTGGCAAAAATTCTATCATGAAAAACTGTGCCTAGAAATCATGGCTCAAAACGGAATGTTCACTCCACATGTTTTATGTTTTGAGTATGCTGGACCCAGTGTGTGACTTAACATTAAAAATCCATCCATAATTGGCAAAAGCCATGGCTACTGTATCTGTTGTCTTTGGAAATGACTCAAATTGTTCAACTGTGGTCTTGGTGTTGGAGCAGACACTAAATACAATGCAAGCTAAAATTTAAAATGTTGTGTCCATCTCACTAGAGGAAGCAAGAGAGAACAGATGGTCTATGGGAAGAGTGGGCAGACTGAAGCATGGTGGGATGACCCAGGATTGGTGAGAAAAAGGCTCAGGGGTCATTATATAAGGGTCCCTCCCCATTCAGCTCTCAGCAAGCTGATTGATTCTATGCTTTCCTTCCGTTCACACATTCACTAGCCATTGGTTTTCGGTTAGGAATTTTTCTATTGGCTTAAATCTCAATAATGAACAATTTGTACTTGATGTTTTTAGAAAACTACACATCCTCAAAAAAACCTTCAAAGATACATTCATTCTATTTCATTGACAACTTCCAGGAGCACACAGTTTTTAAAGACTTTGACCAGCTCCATTCCAAATATGTGACCCAATTTTCTGGATCTTCACAGTCTAATAAAGTAAAATTCTGAGCTAGGTCTGTGTTTCTACATATATGCTATTCCCAGTTCTGCAATTCCTGTAGTTATTATATTGTGGATAATATAGATTTTTTATTATTTCTATAAGTCTGAAAACCAGGGGCTAGGGAAATGAACTATTATTTGGCTGATGCTGAAATTTCAAGCAGACAAAAGTCCTCAAAAAGCAGGCTTGGAATCGACAATTTCTCTTTTATGACTTCTGTCAATGTACCATGACATATCCAGTAATTCATAAGAGCAGTGAAAAGGTAAAGAATTGTACTCCATTCTACAACGAACCTCTCAAGTACTGCTTGTTTTTCTTTCTGTTACATGACCCACTAACTCCAGAGCATGGTACATTTCCTAGAAGGAGCAGCTTGCAGATACCCCCATGCACAGAAGAGCCAGCCCAGCACACGACCATTTGACAGTTCAGAAATTCCAGTTCAATGCAGGAATGTCCTTGTGCCAGCTGAGAATTATTGTAAAGAAGAAGCCATTTTGCTGGTGCAGCAAGAGTCTTAGTTTAATCCATGCAAATATTCTATTACCTTGCAAAAAAATTCATGCATTCAAAAAAGTAATAAAAGTTTACCTGAATGATCCACTTTTGTTGAAGGAATGATCTTAGAAGACATTATCTACAATTCCAAGAAATAAACCATCTAGATATCCATGATGATATGCAGTGACTTTCTACATACCCCAAGTGACCTAGGTACCAGCAGTCCCACTGAGAACTGGCTAGGTTGCAGAAGACCCTTCATATGTCGACTAACTGGAATGATTACACCATGAAAGTTATGTCATACCATTGACTATATCCTTATACTAGTTAACAAGAACCTGTTTAACCCCAAATGTTTGAAAAGAAACAATTAACATTAGTGAAGTCTTCAAAAATAAATATCCAAGATTTTGAAACAGTAAAGCTTTTCTTTGGTATCCCCATTTCTACAGTCCCTTTTATCTTCTAGTCAGCTTTCCCCATGATGCTATTTCCAAATATTTTATACTTTCAAAATGCCCTCTGTTCCAAAATATCTACCTGTTATCTTCTTTACCATTTTAATAGTCATTTTTCAGGCTAGCTATTCTCAGTTATATTAACAGGAAAATAATTCAATTGAGTTAATTCCTATGCATTCACAACTAACTTATAATGCATTAAGCATTTGGATTTTAAAGGGGAGACAAAATGAGTATCTAATTTTAAGGCTGATTTAATAAAAGTATAAAATTCACTCATTTTAAGTACAGTAGAGGCTTGCATAATAGTTGGGGTTAGGGGCACTGACTTCCTGAACAACTGAAAATCTGAGTACAATTTACAGTTGGCTCTCTGTGTCTGAGCTTCTTCAGTGTCCATAGTTCTGCATCCATGTATTCAGTCAAATACGGATCATGTAATACTGTTTGTTGTATTTGGAACTAAAAAAAAACCTGCATATAAGTGGACCTGCACAGTTCAAACTGTTTTATTCAAGAGTTAACTGTAAACAATATTTTGTGCCAGGGAACAACCAATTAGGTAGACTAATCTATCTCAGATTATATGCCTGTTATCATGTTTCTCACACAGGTGTTTCAGGCAAGAATGCAAAGGCCTCTTAATTTTAAGGAAAACTGCTTGTGGGCAGGACTCAAAGACTGCACCCCACTCTGGAAGAGTTCATAGCTTCTATTCAATTCCCCAAAGTATCCCTGACTCCAAGAAACTTTAAGCACTGCTGTCCTAACTGCTCCAAGTTTTCAGATACTTTTAAAAAATAATTTTATTTATTTATTGGCTGTACTGCATCTTCGTTGCTGGCTGGGCTCTTCCCAGTTGTGGCGAACAGGGGCTACTCTCTAGTTGTGCGCGGGCTTCTCATTGCAGGGGCTTTTCTTGTTGCTGAGCGCTCTAGGGCGTCCAGGCTTCAGTATTTGAGGCACAAAGGCTCAGAAGTTGCAGTTCCTGGGCTCTATAGCACAGGCTCAATGATTGCGGCGCACAGGCTTAATTGCTCCTGGGCATGTGGGATCTTCCCAGACCAGGGATCGAACTCATGTCTTCTGCAGTGGCAGGCAGATTCTTTACTGCTGGGCCACCAGGGAAGCCCTTCAGATCTTTCTTTGACTAATTTTGGAATTAAAAAACTCTCTAAACATTCAAACTTCTTTTCCACAGTGCTATCTTGAATCCCAGGGAGTGGGCACCACAGTGGTACAAGCAGGGACATGTGGAAAGATTCAAATGTACATAAGGGTCATTTGAAATGCAAGTGTTACAATGTGAACATTTATACACACATCACGCAAATCACTCCATTCTTGCCAAATATGAATGTTTTTGGGTGCCATTTGCTTCTGCCTACATTTATTAGCTAAACAAATACAAAATTTAAAAGTCATTTCCATTACCTTTTATAAGCATCTTTCATTTAGAAAGTGCTGGATACTGAGTGTTGAGAGCTGTTTAATTAGTATTTAAAAGCAGCATTTCTGTTATTTTCAACTGAAATTATTAAAGGAGGATACCTTTTCACATTGTTCACTGGCTATCAAGGACTGCAAAACGGTCTTTGCAGGCATATGTCATTTTATTTCACTTCACTTTGAAGCCCCTCACAGACACTGCAGTTTTTATAAATCGAAGATTTGTATTGTCTGATGACAGTCAAGCACATTTTTCAGCAATAAAGTATCTTTTAAAATTAAGGTATGTACATTTTTTGACATGATTGTATTACACACAATAGACTGTGGTATGGGGTAAACATATAAGCACATATTTATACATGGTGCTTATAATCACTGAGAAACCAAAAAATTCCTGTGACTCTCTTTATTGCAATATTCAATATATTATGGTGGTCTGAAGCCAAATTCTCTGCATGTCTGAAGTCAGCCTGTGTTTTCATAGTCTTCAGGCTCAGTGTCAGAAAGTGCGATCATTGTAAATATCATGAAGATTTGGTAGATGAATAAAGATACAATGCTTCTCATCATCTGTATCACTTTCCAAACATAATGTTCCCTCTTTCATATTTAATCAGTAATGTAGAGAGCAATCATCAGTAACACTTCCAATGGTTAGGGACTTAAGTATCTTTTTTGATTAAGGTATAATTGACATATATCATTATTCATTTTAGGCATACACTATCATGATTTTATATTTGTGTATATTTCAAAGGACTTCAGTCTTTCACATACAAGCTGGATGGTGTCTCTTCCTGTTTTCATTCCAACTTGCCAGGTAACTGTCATACTATGCTGAAATAATCTGCAACTCAATTTCCGTATTTTTTAAATAAAGATATAACTTTTAAAAACAAGATACCATACTTTTTTAGGAAAATTAAATTTTAAAGAAAATGAAGTTACAAAAATATTGAGTTAATGATACTCTGACAATGTAGGTTCAATTTTGGCTGTAAATTCTTTAAAAAAGGACAAAATATTCACAAAGGTGCTGAAGGTGCAAGTAAATTTTGATTTTCCTGTCTAAAATAAGCACCCTAATGGGCACTGTGATCTATGAATCTTTATGACATGCCAGTTCTCACCATAAACACATGATGGGAAGTGTCCCAGAGAGCATCTTTACCAGCACCTTTCTGGCCAGAATGACTCACCAGTGTGGCTGTTCCTTTTGAAGTAGGTGGTAGAGCTGGATTTAGACTTGGATGTAAGGTAGGTTGAGTTAGAACCAATGGAGCTGGAGGACAAAGATTTTCCTAGATTATCAGAACTCTTCTTGATGATATTGGTAGCTGTCTTACTCCAATCTGAAAGAAATGACATCTCTCCATGAGTCTGCTTGAGAGGGGATATAGTCTGCTTTGAGGGCTTCCCTGGTGGCTTAGCAGTAAAGAATCTGCCTGCAATGCAGGAGATGCAGGTTCGAACCCTGAGTTGGGACGATCCCCTGGAGGAGAGCATGGCAACCCACTCCAGTATTCTTACCTGGAGAATCCCATGGACAGAGGAGCCTTGTGGGCTACAGCCCATGGGGTTACAGAGTTGGACACAACTGACTTAGCACACATGCACACACTTTGCCTTGAAAAGTCATCACCACATTATTCAAGTAACTGATTCATAACATTAGATGTTCTGACACATTGGCAGTGACTCATACAAGAGACGGACATGTCAACAGTAACAACCTGAAGAAACAGAAAAGTTTCTTAATTTGACCTCATGTTTAAAATTCTACTTAATATCTTCAGGTTGAGAAGTAACCACTGGAGGTTTTTTTTAAAAGAGTAATATTTTTCTTCAGGGATTTTTTTCCTATTGAGAAAAATCTCTTTTGTCTAATAATGTCAATGAAGACTTCAAAAGTATGGAAAGGTATATAGGGTATAGTGGATATCCGAGTAGTTAAATTAGACACAAAACCTTGAGCAACTCACTTAACCTATCTGGAACTCATGCTTCTCCTTTGCAAAACAGAACAGCCAGGTCCGAAGTCCTTAGATCCCGTGCAGTCTTAATAATCTAAGATTCCAACCAAGCATCTTTACACACTCCACCGTTACACCTTGCTACCACTGGGACTAGGCTGCTCGGACAATGCAAATGTGTGTGCTCAATCGCTTAGGTGTATCCGATTCTTTGCATCCCCATGGACTGTAGCCCGCCAGGCTCCTCTGTCCATGGAGTTTTCCAGGCAAGAATACTGGAGTGGGTTGCCATATCAGGGGATCTTCCCGATCCAGGTATCGAACCTGAGTCTCCAGCATTGGCAGGCAGATTCTTTACTACTGAGCCACCTGGCAAGCCCAAATGACAAACACTTCTGACCACACTCTTAATGTTAGAAGCTTGATCACCAACATGCCCATTTACCTGAGTTGTCTGCCAACCGAAATCTACCACAGCAGAGATGCCGCCTCCACTGTTTCTGAACATTCTCCTTCATAGCACAGTGGAAGATAAATATAAATAAGCCTGGGACAAAAGAAAAGATAAACAATCAGGCAAATTGACACATCGCTAAAGATAAATCTTACAAAACACATGGATTCAATTTAATTTTTTTTACACCCAAATCACTCAGAAACAAAGATCCTAAGGAATCTTTAAGTATGCAGCTGATGTTTTAATCCTTTAGACTAGAACACAGAGGCTCAGATAAAACTAGAACAATTACATGAATATAATTCTGTCCTTGTTTTATTCAGCATTTGTTATGACATAACCTAAAGACTAATCTGAAATAGGCAATATTCAATTTAAGAGACAATGTTTCCCTTATGTTTGTTTTAGAATTATGTGAAAACATCCATGAGCTCATCATCTATTTCAATTTGTGTATTCTAAGCTATTTTATGTAAGCATGTTATTGTAAGTCTGGGCCATAGAAAAGTGGTATTTTTACAAGTCAAAAATGGCCCCAAATCAGCAATTTCATGTAGCTCCACCTGGCCTGCTTTAGTTTCTCAACATTTTAATGCAGAAGTATTTCTGTATTGTCAAGTGGTCTTCATATATTTATAGTTTGCCTGCATCTATCAAAAACTGTACCACTTGCACTTTGGGAGCCAGCCCCTTTTAACTCTTCAAGGAATTTGCTTTTGCATTTTTACCTTCTCGTGGCTGCCTCAATTTCTCCCTCCCTTCCTCCAAACTTGGTTATTCCCATTACTCACAAGCATATCCTAGTAACTCTCTTTTAAATAATCAAAGAATTTCTCCTTTAACCCCCAATCTTCTTCCAGCTTCTACTTCTTCATTTCCTTTCTCAATAAAACATGTAATAACTAACTTTTGCTGTCTCTACTTTTTCTCATTTCTTTTCTTCTCAACCTGCCTCAAGGAGGCCACATGTCCGCCATCTCTGAAGCGACTGTCCACATGTCTGAAGACCACTAAAACTGTTCCTATAGATCACTGGAACTCCCCTACTGTTAACTCAGTTTTCTTTCCCATTTTACTAGACCTCTCAACAGTATTCAAAACAATTGACTACTCTCTCATTCTTGAAATACATCCACTCTTTTTTAAAGATTTTTTTTTCATGTGGGTCACTTTTTTTAGTCTTTATTGAATTTTGTTACAACATCACTTCTGTTCTATGATTTGGTTTTATGGCTGAGAGGCATGTGGGGTTTTAGCTCCCCGACCAAGGATCAAACACATACTCCCTGCATTGGAAGGTGGTCTTATCCACTGGACTGCTAGGGAAGCCCCTTGAAATATATTCTTGATACCATTTTCTCCTTTGGTGGAGGTGGTTTAGTCACTAAGTCATGTCCGACTCTTGAGACCCCATGGACCGTAGTCCTCCAAACTCCTCTATCCATGGGATTTCCCAGGCAGGAATACCAGAGTGGGTTGCCATATCCTTCTCCAGGGAATCTTCCCGACCCAGGGATTGAACCCACATCTCCTGCATTGCAAGTGGATTCTTTACTGCTGAGACACCATCCCTGATGTTCAAAATAGCAGTGCTCTTCATCATTACCCTCAAACAAACATATTAAACTCATTTCAGCTCAATAATTTGATAGCTCTTCCTTCAAACCTTTACATAACAGGATCTTAACCTGCCATTCAGGTCTTAGATCAAACTCCTCAAAGAGGCCATCATCAACTGTTTCTTTTTATTTTTTATGTCTTAGCCTCTGCTCACGCCCTTGCACACACTATTTTTGCTATGGCACTGATCAGTACCTGATATTCTTGTATTCCTTATGTATTCATTTATCTCTTTGCTTGATTATCCCTTGCTAGTAAATAATAAGCTCCAAGAACACAGGGATGCTTGTCTATCTAATGCTCTACTAGCCATTCCCAAAATAATGCCAGGAACTAAGCAGGACCTCCATAAATGCTTTGTTGAATGAATAAATATAACCATGATTAATCACTCACCTATTTTACATGAGATAATTTAATACATACACATACATCTGAATGTCTTAAATGTGTTTGGATGTCGGGGCTTAAAAACAGGAGTTAATAGAACACAAGTTAAGGAGTGGCAGGAATACAATGAAAATATATTTAAGGCAAAAGTTTCTGAAACGTATACAAATTAGTTGCCAAGTAATGCCTTAATAATATACCATGTTAAGCAGATTATCTACATAAGTGAGGGTATTTTAGAGAGTGCAAGGGCTTAAACTGAACCTGAATAAACTTTGGGTAGGACGTTAAGGGACGTTTCCAACAGAATAATCTACTCAGTGACTCCTAAGCACTGCTAAGCCGGAGGCACTGTTTTAGGAGCAGGAATTTCAAGGGGATGATCATCGCTTCCATGGAGCACAGGGTCTCGCATGGAACATCATAAAAGTGAAAATGACTAAAGTGCCTTTAATGGACATTAAGACCTGTCCATTCTTTTCAAGTATGGAGTATTCATCAAAAAAACTGTAAATTACACTGTAACCTGTGTAACTGGAAAAGTGGGGCCCGTATTTAAAGTACTCTTATTTTACCGGTTGCAGATAAATTTTCAAATGAAATCTAAGGCTGTGTTTTTACATTTTATTTTTCAATGTCTTAACTGAAAGTGGTCACAGTTTTACTCCAGAATAAATTACATTATTAAGAATAATTACAGAAGGGAATGTGCTGGATTTCTACAGGTTAGACCCTGAATACAGTGAGATGACTGTGGCTGATTCTCCTCCTCTGGGCTTGGCTAGTTTGGTCATCACTGAATGGCAGACACTTACTTAGGAGGTGCTCCACCAATTCTTAATGAAGTTACTGGTAAAAAATGATAACATATGTTGACTCATAGAGGAATGTCATTATGAAAATATTGACTACATTTTGATAACTGATTTCAAATAGAAAACTAGCCTATTAAAGCATTCCTGGGAAATTCAAACACATGTATCTCTGAGAATTACAAATGACTTTCAGTGACCTTTTACTAAGTAATCATTTTTTATATTGCAGCTACATTTTATTTTTTTATTTAAAAATTTTTTAGTTTATGGAAGTTATAAATACTAAACAGTTTCCCTCTATGATTCCAATTTTTTAAATTTTTAATTGGAGGATAATTGCTTTTCACTATTGTGTTAGTTTCTGCCATACATCAACATGAATCAGCCATAGGTATACATATGTGCCCATCCTCTAGAACTTCCCTTCCACTGAGTAATATTAGTAATAAGAAATATTACCACTTTATTATTGCTGAAAGTGAAAGTCACTCGGTCATGTCTGACTCTTTGCGACCCCATGGACTATACAGTCCATGGAATTTTCCAGGGCAGAATACTGGAGTGGGTAGCCTTTCCCTTCTCCAGGGGATCTTCCCAACCCAGGGATCAAACCCAGGTCTTCCGCATTCAGGCAGATTCTTTACCAGCTAAGCCACAAGAGAAGCCCGAGAATATTGGAATGGGTAGCCTATCCCTTCTCCAGTGTATCTTCCCAACCCAGGAATCGAACCAGGGTTTTCTGCATTGCAGGCAGATTCTTTACTAGCTGAGCTACTAGTGAAGCCCTTATTATTGTTACCATATCATTTTATACATATTTATATAAGTAAAACATTATTATGTTATTTATTAATGATACTTTATTAGTAATAAAACAATTAGTGATGAAAATATATGCTAGTGACCCAGTTACTTGTCTCAGATGATACCAGATAGGATAAGGAAGTTCTAATTTTAAAAGAAAGCTCTAGCAAATATGAATCAAATTTCAGTCACTCAGAAAATAAATACACACACACCCTTCCTGAAGGTCCCCGTGCTGTTGACAAGGAGGGAAGCTGGGTTGGCGAGGAAGAACAGGAGACAAGAAATCCCCCTGCAGCCCAGCCTGGAGCTCAGACATGACAAGTCTCAGAGTAGCAGAAAGATTTTCCTCCACATTCAAAATCGCACAGAATTAGGACCTAGGAGGTGGAGCCATCTTCCCAGGAAGTACAGAACAGGCGCTGGGTTTGGACCTCATCTTCACATTCTGTCAACAAAGGTCCGTCTAGTCAAGGCTATGGTTTTTCCAGTAGTCATGTATAGATGTGAGAGTTGGGCTCTAAAGAAAGCTGAGCACTGAAGAATTGATGCTTTGAACTATGGTGTTGGAGAAGACTCTTGACAGTCCCTTGGACTGCAAAGAGATCCAACCAGTCCGTCCTAAAGGAGATCATTTGGGTGTTCATTGGAAGGACTGATGTTGAAGCTGAAACTCCAATACTTTGGCTACCTGATGCGAAGGGCTGACTCATTTGAAAAGACCCTGATGCTGGGAAGGGTTGGGGGCAGGAGAAGGGGACGACAGAGGATGAGACGGTTGGATGGCATCACCGACACAAAGGACATGGGTTTGGGTGGACTCCGGGAGTTGGCGACGGACAGGGAGGCCTGGCGTGCTGCGGTTCATGGGGTCGCAAAGAGTCAGACATGACTGAGTGACTTCTGAACTGAACTGAACTTCACATTCTGACTGAATCTGATTCGGCTTCCCTGGTAGCTCAGTCAGTAAAGAATCTGCGTGTAAATGCAGGAAACCCAGGTTCGATCCCTGGGACAGGAAGATCCCCTTGAGAAGGAAATAGCAACCCTCTCCAGTATTCTTGCCCGGGAAATCCCATGGACAGAGGAGCTTGGTGGGCTGCAGTCCATGGGCTCATAGAGAGTCAGGCATGAACTGACTGATTAACAGTTTGGACCTCATCTTCACACTCTGACTAGATCTGATTGCCTTTTAAAGCCTTCCTCCACCAACAACCCCCAAGTCCCTAACCTGCTTGCTAACACAGAAAATCCCTTTAATGAGCATGCATGCTTTGTAACACGGGTATACACAATATAGATTGGTTCCCCTTTGAGAATCTTTCACGTGTTGAAGAGGGGGTGGCAGTTTCCTAGTACAGGGAGCAGAATGCATGGAAGCTTGAGGTTAGGTCAGCACAGGTTACAGGTGAAGGACTCAGAGGTGGAGAGGGAACCCTTTGACTTGGGTTAAATCTATTTTTGTGCACCAGGGCAGCATTTGCAGAATTTGTTGTTGGAGGTATTTTTGTCCTAGAACTGAAAATATAGCTAACTGTGTGTTTCTTAAGCAACTGTTTAACAAAATCACTTATCAGAGCTGGAAAAGATTATAAACTCTAATTAAGGACTTTGGTTCTCAGGCACTAATCCTGGCCTTACTCATGCTTGGGATTCACACTGAGCAAATGACTTTTAGTAGACAGCAGAAAGTGAAATTTGCTAAATGATGTTTTCCTTAACCCTCAGAAGTTTTTATAAATGTCATATATATTGGAGAAAAAACTTCAGAGCATACATCTGGTGTTTAGAGGAGACTGGGAAAGACCCAGTTCTGGATTTGCTTCCCTGATATTAAGGGCTTCCCTGGTAGCTCAGATGGTAAAGAGCCTACCTGTAATGCTGGAGACCTGGGTTCTGTCCCTGGGTCAGGAAGATCCCCTGGAGAAGGAAATGGCAACCCACTCCAGTATTCTTGTCTGGAAAATCCCATGAATGGAGGAGCCTGGAGGGCTACAGTCCATGGGGTCACAAAGAATTGGACACAACTGAACGACTACCATATTAAGATGTGAATTATTTTGAGGCTCTGAGGCTGACCACAGTCATACAGAAGGAGGTTAAAGCTAAGAAAACTGACTTAATAAAACAATTTTTTAGATGGTGCAGTCCTACTCTATATCATAATTATATAGCGTTAGATGACACTGCTTATTTTTAAGCAAACCTGAAAACATACGTCTCCTGCATTGGCAGGCGGGTTCTTTACCACTAGCGCCACCTGAGAAGCCAAGTTTAAGAGACATGTACATAAATTAAATTCAAAATCTGATACTTCTCTGAAACTTTGTAATAGAAATCATTTACATGCTCCGCTTCCCACTATGAATTGTGATGCCATGGGACAAAAGCAGATAATAGGCATGAGAAACTAGAATTCTATAAATATATTTTAAATTTCCAAGGTGTCATGCAGATTCTTCAGCCATGAGACAGGTTTCCATTTTAAATCAGAATGGGATTCTCATAATAGGTTATTTGACTATTTGTAGCAACCAGCCCTTTTCACATGTATTTAAATCAGTCTGGCAATAAATATTATCCCAAGATTATTTTAGGACAAAATATCCCGCTTAGAGTTCAGCCGTGGGAAATGTGGAAGGTAGCCACATCTGGAAGCATGCACATGCGGTATGGAAAGAAATTCTGAACACTGCAGGCAGGAGGAGCAGAAATGCAGCAGGAGCGCCAAGGGCGCTTGGAGGCCAAAGTGAGAAAACAGAGGGCTAGTCCCTCTTCAGTCCTCAGGGTTTTTGTTTTTTTTTTCCATCTACTTGCGGATGTTGGTGCCAGGAGCAGAACTTAAAATCACAAAACTTTATAGAGTTTTCCTTTGGCATCCAAAAGAATCTGTTTGACTTCTCATCTCCATCCCTGTTCCTTCTATCACATGTTTTCCCTTTGAGAATCTTTGTATCAACCCACATGCCTCAAAGAGGCTCTTCATACCACCTGGAAAAATATGTTTTTCTAATTTTCTGGAAAGGGCTTTAAGCTGCAACTGGGGACCGGAATAATTGACTCTTACTCCTCCCAGTGCTTTTCAGCTTTATTTAACTGATCAGAGAGTAGGAAACACTGCCCATAAACGTTGGACACTAACACGACTGAAAAGATAGAATTCAGAGTTACAAAGTCTCTGCTTCATCTTGACAGGCTGTGCTAGTTTTGTGACAACCCTTTCGGGGTGAATTTGAGCCTGGAAAACCATCACTCTGATGAATCCAAGCCAGTTCCTTTGCAATAGTTTCTTCAGCTTGGTAACTGCCTTGATTCTTTATCATACCCTTAAAAACCCAGATATTATGTTAGAGCAAGATAAAAAGTAAAACTTTCTTTAAACGCACAGATTCTTAACCAGTTCTATACCTGTGCATCCTCGTCTTCCTTGAACCTCCATTTTTCACTAACCAGAGGTATCTGCTCACTTTTAAAAATAATTTTGACCAATACATGAATAGATGATGTAATTTCTCATTTAAATGCTTTCTTCTCTGCAATCACTCTCTCTGTGTTTTTTTGTTTTTGCTTTTTTTTGTTTTTGTCTTTTAACTTTACTGAGGCTTTCAATGGCTAAGTCACAGATGTCTTGGTAAATGTCACATCGCACTTGAAACTATGTGGGCTATTTTCAAATATGTTTTGATATTGATTTCTAACATAATCCCACAGTGATAAGAGAACAGACTCTGTATGAAATTTTTGCACCTTGTTTTATGTCCCTGGATATGTTCCAGTGTTTCCTGGTTTATAGTCTATGGGAAGTTAAATAGAATTTGTATCCTGCTGTTGTGTGAAAATTCTATAAATTATCTTAACTATGTTGAATTGGCCTACAGTGCTTTCCAGGTCTACTATATCCTTCTACTTTTATGCATATTCATTCTATAACTTTTTGAGAGTTTGATACTGAAACTTCAACTAAAAATCTTAATTTATCTACTTTAAAAAACAATTGTAATATATAGTGGAACTATATGTAACTTTGTTCTGCATTTTCCAGAAAGTGACAGTGAAAGGGAAACTCGCTCAGTCGTGTCCAACTCTTTGTCACCCCATGGACTATACAGTCCATGGAATTCTCCAGGCCAGAACACTGGAGTGGGTAGCCCTTCTCTTCTCCAGGGGATCTTCCCAACTCAGGGATGGAACCCAGTTCTCCCGCATTGCAGGCAGATTCTTTACCAGCTGAGCCACCCCAAGTCTCCTGCAAATGTGTTATCATACTTTCATAATTTAAAAAATAAAAAAGAAAGAAAAAAATAGCTTTTTCGAGTAAGGGTGTTATAAGTATGTGGGTCCTGGTAGGAAGGAAAATGCAATGAATTCCACCTCGTCAAGACCTCCTGAAGAACTACACCATGGGCCAAAGCTGGCTCAAAAAACACAGTAAAGGACATCCAAGGGGGTGCTCTCAATGTCTAAACACGGAGTGAGAAACATTCGGAGAGATCTCCTCAAGCAGCAGGCTTGGGTTTTGATATCTAGTTCTTTCACCTGCCTCAGAACACATTCAAGTAGAAAGTCTGAAAAAAAAAATCCTCTTTCTAACATGTTGACTTCATAACCATTATACATAGATTATATGGGCTTGTGTTTAATCTTGGTCTCTATAAGTGCTATTTAACTACTTATCTGGGGGAAAAAAGATATCCTTAGCCTCAATATTTTGGCTAGAAAGTGGGTGTCCACATAGAATTCATCCTCTTTGGTTGATTTTAGCAAAAATAGGTGACTTTCTGGGGCAAATATAAAATAAGTAGCTGAAGGGATCTTCTCAGATCTTTAGACTGATTATCAAAAGTGTTTAAAAAAAAAAAATGCCCAGGAACAGTTTCCCTTGGCTTTGAAACCAAATGTCATACAGTAAAATTTAGGGAAAGCACATTTTGCATTCTTTTACTGGCCTAAAAACTCACTTTCAATAAGTCTGGTGAAGGAAAACAAACAAACACCTTAAGTGTTCATTTCCTAAAGATTTCTTTACCAACTAAGGTCCATTAGCAATTCCAGCAGGCTCGTCATCAATATATTCTGATAAACGACCTAAGTTGATTTTTCATACCTGGATAGAAAAGATCCAGAAACACAGTGCAAAGAAGATTATGGATATAGGTGACTTCAGGCATATGGGACGGAATCAATCAAGAATTAATCAAACCACATGTCTGGGTCAAAAAGGACACACATCCTAGGTAACTGATCTTTGACAAAAATGATCTAGATAACTTCTCGGCTTCCCGCCAAGCCTGAGTCCAACAACGGCTCATGTGTTCCGTTGTCACACAGATGCAGCCAGCTGGCTGCAGGACTGAGGAATCTCTAGAGTTTATGACTCCCTTTGGGAACCTCTTGAATCCTCCTTTCATTCGACAAGGTGCCCTTTAAAAAATTACTTCTCTACACACAATCTGCTCTGCCAAAAGATGAGTAATTTATTTCCCTGCAGTGTGTAATGTCTTGGCCAACGTGATGCCGTTTCAGATGTGAACGGGTTTAAAGGTGGTACATCTCTTTACTTTGGCGCCAATCTGCCATGTGTGCTGTGCATGTAATTATGGCCCAGCTTAACTATCAGAAGGTTCCTACTCCATAATTTTACTTAATTTTCTGAGTTTGCCAACAGGATTAAAATATATTTTCATTTTATTTTAAAATGATAAATATGTTTCTATAAATGATTTTTGCTAGAAAAGGGCACAAGTAAATTTCCACTTCTTCATCAGATGTACGTTTACTAGGTTTCTTTAAATAGACATATTCACTTCCTAGAAACTCTGAAGTAAAAAATTGAAAAGGCAGTAATTTATTTTTTTGCTCATGCTTTCTCACCTAATGTGCTTTTCTATGCTCACATACGCTATGTTATAAATATTACACTGTAGGGTTCAAATTGATCTTGGGAAAGTCATGAACTCTTGTAAGCCTGTTTCTTCATCTATAAAATGGGGAGAATATCCTTTCTTGGGTACCTATTTTTCATGTTTGCTGCAAGAATTACACATCAGATCACAGATGTTATGTGAAAGTGCTTTGTAAACCACAGCACACTATGCAAATATAACTTATTTCTGTTGCTCTGGGTATTTTAATGTTACCCAACTAATTAACGGCAAACATGATCTCTGAGTAGATTGATGATACCCTTCCGTGTTTGCCATGGTAGCTTCTATTTACAGAACCATATGCTGCACTGTATACGTACAGAAGATGGACCAATTATGCCTGAGACTATTAATCAATATTGTTTCATGTGCATGGAAAAGGAAAATTGATTAGTAAGTTCTCAGTATGGGGCTACATTTTAAATCCTGTTAAATGTGTCAGGAGAGTTAAACTTCCCTACGTGCTGGAGAAGCCTAATCTGATGTTTGCTGTTGTTCAGCCACTAAGTCCTGTTTGACTATTTGTGACCCCGTGGACCACAGCACACCAGGCACCCCTGGCTTCTGGAGTTTGCTCAAATTCATGTCCGTCGAGTTGGTGATGCTATTTGACCATCTCATACTCTGCCACCCTCTTCTCTTTTTGCTTTCAATCTTTTCCAGCATCAGGGTCTTTTCCAATGAGTCGACTCTTTACATCAGGTGGCCAAAGACTGGAGCTGCAGTTTTAGCATCAGCCCTTCCAATGAATATTATTCAGGACTGATTTCCTTTAGGATTGATTGGTTTGATGCCTGTGGAGCCCAAGGGACTCTTAAGAGTCTTCCGCACACAATTAAAAGCATCAATTCTTTGGTGCTCAGTCTTCTTTACAGTCCAACTCTCACATCCATTCATGACTACTAGAAAAGCCATAGCTTTGACTAAACAGACCTTTGTCAGCAAAATGATGTCTTTGCTTTTAAATATGCTATTTAGGTTTGTCATAGCTTTCCTTCCAAGGAGCAAGCATCTTTTAATCTCACGCCTGCAGTCACTGTCTACAGTGATTTTGGAGCCCAAGAAAAGAAAATCTGTCACTGCTTCCACTCTCTCCCCTTCTATTTGCCATGAAGTGATGGGACTGGATGGAACTGGATCTGTTTTTTCAATGTTGAGTTTTAAGCCAGCTTTTTCACTTAGTGTCAAATACTTTTGTACAGTAATGAAAAAATATACAGTCTGAAATACTATTTATCATTTGTATAATAAGCAGCAAGGTGCACAGGCTGCATCTCAAAGCAGTAACTCAATCCTGCAAGTACATCAATATCACCAAAGGATATATTACAGATGCCCAAGAGGACTCTGGGCAAGATCCTCCCAGAAACCAGAGAACTACCCTTTACTTCTTTAGGATGAATTGCATTATATTTCTTGATGTCCTCAGGCATGTGAATTATGATGTATTTTTGTCAAACATCTGTTCTCTTTTGAATAGCAATTTGTATACTATATGATCTTCTCAAGTTGCATTCTTTAGAATAAATTAAAATGTCTAATAAAATGCTTTGCCACTCTCACCCCAGGAAAGCATCAAAGAGAGAAAAAAGAGTTAGAAACATAATTGTGCCATGTTAAGAGAAGGTATATTTATCTGTTCATCTTAGAATAAAAGATGCAGTGAAATAATTAGTATATAACTTAAATGAAGTAGGTAAGAGAAACAGAACAAAGCAACATATGGTGGAAAAGCAGGAAATAGTAAACCTGGTTTCAGCCTGGATTCAAGCGACTTCATTTGCTTATTCAAGTAGGTAAACTTTTAGGTAGAACTGCACAGATTATAATAATTTTATGATATCTGGCTAACATGATTTTTTTGCAACTAAATTGTGCAATTATAAATGTATCTTAAAAATTCATAAAAATAAAGATATGCTTTGAAAATAAAAATACACATATAAAGCTTTAATAATAAGCTACATAAATATGAGTACTGACATAATTATACATGTATATGTCTTTGTACACACACACATACACACATGTATTTCTAAGAATCCTGAAAGATAACATGGATTTTTAATATATTTGAACCAAAAATTTAAAGACATACACAAAAGTGAAAAGACATATACTAGCAAAAGCCACTCCTCTGATACACATGACCTGACATCACTTCTCAAACACATCGTGGGTCCTCCCTGCCAGACCTCACCTCTGTAACCCTCAAGAGTGACTTGTGATCTTGGTGATTTTAAGATGTTCAACTATAAGCTAAATCTGAGAAAATTAAAATTTACTTTGGCATGATTTTAGGTTTCAGAACATTACATTACATTATTAATCTTTGGCCATTGCTAATTCTTGCAATTCCAGGCTTCAAATCACTACAATATTGTATTCACATGAAGCTTTCTTATCCTCATCAGTGCAGAAAAGTAAGAATTTAATGATCAAGCCAATGCTAAGTATTTCGTTACTAGCACACTTGCAAATTCTCTTGACTCTGCTCACGTATCTCAGGCTCCTCCATTCCCATCACACTCTAAAACACTGAACCATCTTAGCTTACTTGGACCATTGCCACAGACTCTCATCTACAGACACTACACGGCTGCTATAATCCGTTCTCCACATTATGTCCAGCTTCATCTTTACAAAATGTGTATCGATCATATCAGTCCACAGGTCGCAAACCTTTCAAGAACTTCTAAATGCTCTTACACAGATCAAAATACAGAGCTTTCACCTTCCTTCTGTATCACACCCACTGCTCTGTCACTCTCCTGCTCTTTCTTGGTTCTCCGGGGATATACTTTCTTTTAATGCCTTGAGTATATGCTACACTTACCAATTACAGCAAATTTTTTGCACAAGAAATGCCATCTACCTGAAATAGTTTTTACCCGACTCCTACCCCCACCTTTCATCTAGTTAATTCCTATTGATCCTTCGGCTTTCAGTTTAGGCATCATGTCTCCTATCACATGCTTTCAACACCACCATGTATATTATATATGGTGTATTTTATTAACGTCAGTCTCTCCTTGGGCTTCCCTTGTGGCTCAGCTGGTAAAGAACCCACCTGCAATGCGGGAGACCTGGGTTCAATTCCTGAGTTGGGAAGATCCCCTGAAGAAGAGAAAGGCTACCCACTCAGTATTCAGTCTCTCCTACTACAATATAAGCCCCATGAGACATAGGGACCAAGTTTTATTCGGGGGGGGGCTTGAATAAAGAATATCATAAAGAAGTCGACACAACATAGTTTGCCTAAGTTCAACCTGAGTTCATTATGTATTCATGGAATTGTTTCTTTAAACTGTCTAAATTCCACATGCTTTTTTAAATAAATCATATACTTTTAATAACCACTAGGCCTCTCACAGGTTCCAAAAATGATGCAAATAAAAACCATTAAATGACTTTCCATAGTGTCTGAAGAAGCTGTTGTACAAGTCTGGCCAGTAAGGAATTGTTAGATTCATGTGCTCTGTATCATTCCCTTTTAATTTAAATTTTCCTTTTAGAAGGTGTTTTTAATATCATTGAATGTGCAGAAATCTGTTCTGAATTTATATCATTTAAAATCAGCCTTAAAAGTCAATGATTTATGAAGAACACTGACTTGATGATGGTTTACAACATTTTTCCCTCCTGAGAGGAGTCCTATGCTGGGAAAAATAAAACATCCTGAGTCTCATTAATGGAAACAGAGCTGAACAGACAACTGTAACTATTGCAGATTGCTGAAACTGCCAGGAAATTATAAAAGCAAAAGCAAGATTGGGCTGGCAGATTAATGTGCCTTCCATGTACAATCCTGAAATATAAAACCATGGAATTTTCTAATGTTAATGGATATTTCTGTCAATATTTGTCTAGGCACTTTAATGTTGTATATTATAGAAGAGATTAAACAGAGGAAAACTCACTTTACAAAGTTGGATCCCAGTGCAGATGTATTCATATGCTACCTATTCAGTTTCCAACTTCTGGACGTTCACTTGTGGCTTATTATTTTATTTATTAAGGATAATGAGCGCACAGAGCTGCTCTGTCAAAGGAGAATTAATCTGAATAAAAGTTGCTCAACTAATTATGCAGATTTATGCCAGAGGAGCCTCAGATTGAATTTAGGCCATCCCCCAAGCTCCTCCCCTCTTCATCTACCAATGCAGCAATTGACTTATCAAGTAATTATTGAGCACCTTTGAAGTGACAGGTTTTTAAAACAACAAGAGCTCATGAACTAGCTGGAAACTGAGGAAGACAAGCAAAACAGATACGTGGATACAAAGCAGTCAAAACTCTTCTGTAGGTAAATACAGACTTTTCTTAGAACACACTGCTGCAAGCATTTGCTCAGGCATCTCACCTGTGAGAAGCACAGACCTGATTTCCACGCTTTCTATCCCAGCTCAGATTCTTTCAGCTTTAGTCAGCTATTCCTTCCCCACAAACCTTCACGTGCATGAGCAGGAGCTTTAGGTAAGCCAGCAGTAATGCCCTGCTCTAAAAGATGCCAAACTTCGTCACCTGATTCCTACTGCCCTGTGGACTTCATAGTGCGTCCAGCATTAGGGAGTTTTAACAACAATACAGGGTATATCAACGTCTTACAGAATGCTACTGAATTTTGAAAAAAACACTTCATATTCACTTAAGGTTCAAAGTTAAATTCATCCTAAAAGGGAACCTTCCTAATAGTGTTTGTTGGTGGGAATGTAAGTTTCTACAGACATTATGGACAAGAGTATGGATGTTCCTCAGAAAACTAAAAAATAGAATTACCATATGATCTAGCAACCCCACTCCTGGGCATATATTTAGACAAAACTATAATTTAAAAAGACACATGCACCCTTAGGTTCATAGCAACACTGTTCACAGTAGCCAAAATATGTAAACAATCTAAATGTCTATCGACAGAAGATGTGATACATTTATATAATGGAATACTACTCAGCGATAAAAAAGAAAGAAATAATGCTGTTTGCTCCAATATGGATGCAAGTAGAGATTATCATCTAAGTGAAGTCAGAAAGAGAAAGACAAATACCACAAGATATCACTTACATGTGAATCTAAAATATGGCACAAATGAAACTGTCTATAAAACAGCAGACTCACAGACGTAGAGATCAGACTTTTGGTTGCCAGTGGGGAAAGAGGAGGGAGAGGGAGAGGGATGGACTGGAAGTTTGGAGTTAACAGATTCAAACTATTACATTTAGAATGGATAAGCAACAAGGTCATACTGCATAGCACAGGGGACTACAACCAATCTCTTGGGATAAACTATAATGGAAAAGAATATATTTTTTAAAAAGTTGTATATATGTATGTAACTGAGTCACACTGCTATATAGCAGAGATTGGCCCAGCACTGTAAATCAACTGTAGTTTAATAAAAATGGTTTAAAAAGTTAAATTCACCCTAGAGCACACTAGGGTGTGTGTTACGGACTTAGAAGCATTACAGGAAACTCCTTGAAATAAATCTTGTATTTCTAAACAGAACAAGCCATTTATTAGATTGTTGAGTTGACTGCCATATCTTAGGGGAAAAAAAATAAGCATTTCTGAACTAGATTGTTGGTATTTATATTTAGAGCCAAGGAATCAAAGTGAATTTCTCTGACCCTGGCAGAGGCTAAAGATTTTTCTGGCCAAGAATATTACATCCACATGGTTCCATGAAGAGCACCAATACTCAGCAAAACTGTGAAGAAGGCACGAAGCATCTGTGCCTCCCTTTCACTTCCCGAGGACACCTCTCATATTGCTTCATGAACAAGATACATTTACCGAGCACCTACTATCTTCCAGGCATAGTTTTAGGTGCTTGGTATATACAACACTGAAAACAAACTAACATTCTACCTCTTCACTTCATTCAAGGCCATTTTCACGAGCACCCACTCTGGGCCTGGAACTGTGCTCAGCACTCGGAAGAGTGACTTAGAAAGGCCGCATGGCGTCTGTCCAAAAGTGAAGCTGTCTGCACATACGTGCAAATATGCAAGAGCAAATGGGGTGGGTACCATTTATCTTGGGCTTCCCGGGTGGCATTAGTGGTGAAGAACCCACCTGCCAATGCAGGAGACATAAGAGACGTGAGTTCCATGCCTGGATGGGGAAGATGCCCTGGAGGAAGGGCATGGCAACCCGCTTCAGTATTCTTCCCTGGAGAATCTCATGGACAGAGGAGCCTGGGGGGCCACAGTCTACAGGGTTTCAAAGAGTCGGACATGACTGAAGTGACTCAGTAGGCACGCACCAGTTATCTTACCTTGTAAGGAGTTGAAGATGGAGAAGAGGTACATGAAGGGGACATTCAGAGGTCCCCAGGCAAAGAAAGCAAACCCCCACGTCATGCCCAGGAGAAACGTCAGGCTGACCACGCTGCGCAGGTTCCGGAGAACATCCTCCCGCAGCGACCGGCTGCTTCTCTTGCCGTTCCTCCCGCAGATCTGCACCATCACCACGATGAACATGGCGACGTTCAGGAAAAACATGAGTCCGAAATACCCGGCGCAGGTCACGTAAAATACAACGGGATCCTGTATCCAGCAGCTTAAAGGAGAAGAGACAGAAAGAAAGAGATTAACCATCACGCCCTGTTTACCTAAGAGGCTTACTTTGGGATTCTGCGTACTTTACAGGTGGGCCTTCCTCAAATGCCCCTCACATGCCTTTAGGAAGTCACTTCATTTGGGGGGGGGTGTTTACATAAGTTTTTTGTTTTTGTTTTTGCTTTCTTTTGGATAGTCATTATCTTAATACCTAGTTATTTAAGTCAACAATTAAGAAAACAAGGTAGCCTCTTAAACTCTGACTTGGTGTGAAAACATTATTGTTTGGCTCACCCTAAACCACATCTATGGAGAAGGCAATGGCAGCCCACTCCAGTACTCTTGCCTGGAAAATCCCATGGATGGAGGAACCTGGTAGGCTGCAGTCCATGAGGTTGCTAAGAGTCGGACATGACTGAGCGACTTCACTTTCACTTTTCACTTTCATGCGCTGGAGAAGGAAATGGCAACCCACTCCAGTGTTCTTGCCTTGAGAATCCCAGGGACGGGGGAGCCTGGTGGGCTGCCGTCTATGGGGTCACACAGAGTCGGACACAACTGACGTGACTTAGCAACTTAGTAAACCACATCTATCCCCTTTCTCTTATGGGCCTCCACTCCAGAGGATGGGAAACTTTCTCAGTGTCCTTTGTTATTTAAATGGTGGCCATGTGGACATTCTGGAGAAAGAAAGAACCCACTCCAGTATTCTTACCTGAAGAATCACATGGACAGAGGAGCCTGGGGGCTACAGTCTGTGAGATCACAAACAGCCAGACACCACTGAGTGACTGAGTGTATGTGGACACTGTTCTACAAAATGATATGGTAGCAGAGTCCTCTAAGGGATTTTGAGAGAGGTATTCCTGACAGACTCACTGGCAAAGCCCTTATTTCTTATTTCTGCTTTGAACATGAATGCAAGCTCTGTGGCTGTGGTCATCATCTTCTATCCAGGAAAGGAAGACCAAGAGAGCTGCAGGATTGCTGGTCCTAACATTTTCAGCCACAAAATTAATGCTAGTTGTTGCTTTCTTCCAAGTTTCTTATTATGTGAAAAGAGTACTACTTACTTAAGACATACATAATTGTGGATTCCATTATTAGGAACAAAGTAATTCCTATTAATATAATTGGTCTAATTGAGGCACAACCTTATTGTATAACTCTGTTATTCTTATGCTGAAACTTCTAATGCACAAATAAAAAGCTTACATCATAACATCCTTGTGAAATGAGGAAAGATACACTTGCTATTCAGAATGATATATATCTGAGAATAGATGAAAGTAATTTTAAAGGGGACTAAAAGTAAAATTAAAATACTGCAATTTGCAGATGCCCCAGTACATAATTAATACTATGCAAGTTCTGAGGTACCAAAAATATTTAGATGAATTATTTAAGACAATTAATCTTCAAATTCTAAAGCATATGGTCATCATTTTGGTAGGTTGTGTCTACCATGGTAGAACATGATCGTCCCAAAGGCAAAAGCTGTCTTGAACATCTTTGAGTCCTATAACCTAACAAGATTCCTGGCATATAGTAAATTCTCAATTAATGAGCGCTGTCGATGGCACAATAGTTTACTGAATCATACTTTAAAGGCCAGTAAAAGTTGACTCACATACTTTTTAAATTCCCTTATTTAGAACTTATGCACTGACTTGTACATTTAATATAGCTTATTTTAAAGGTCCCCTAAATGATACAGCTTGCCTCTGGAGCTAATCTTTCTTTCTAGTCCCCCTAGTATCTGAAATTCCTGGCTTGGATCCTTTACTTCCCACTAGCTCTGTTGGGGGCTTTTGAATGTTACTTTGGAAACATAAAAGGGAAGACCAGGAGGAAAGAAACAGGACTGGATACTGACTGGATATTAAAGTGATATCCATCCATGAAATGAGCACAGAAATGTGGCATCACAGTCAGGAGTAAGCTCTTCATTCATTCAGTAATTCAGTCAACCCACAAATAATACCGAGTACTTATTATGTGCTACATAAAATACAAGAAAACTTAACTGCCTAAACTGAACAGTTTAAAAATCTTAGCCTCAACAATCTCACAGTCTGAAGGGAATTTTTCAAATTATTCAAGATCTGTTCTTTCCACCTTCACACAATAATCATATTGTCACTGAATCCCTCACTGTCTGATGCTGCTACTTAACTCTCTGGAAGATGCATGTGGTTTAATTAGGAAACCTCCTCAAAGAGACTGGGTCTTCTAAGTCTAGAAGAGAGAATCTTAAGCTTCTTCTGAACTCCAGATGAGAAGAGTACGACATTCATAAAAGCAGCTCACACAGTTCAGGGTTTTCAACTGAATTCATGTATGGTATAGCAGAGGCCTTGGCAAAGACATGCAAATACAACTTAATCTTCCAAAATAAGAAGCTCACTACTGGCATGAACACACACCTAAACTTCGGGAAACAAAGCATATAATACTCATCACAGATAAATTTCCAACAAACTTTTGTTACTTACAATTCATCACCTTGTTCTTTTCCATAACTCTCTTTTCCATAGACTTCATTTTGCTTTCTGCTCGCCAGAACAACAGACACAACTAAGGCAGGCACACCTGTTTTAACAAAACCATGACAGAAACAACTTTTCTGCAGCATCTGAAATTGCTTTATGAGACTGAAAATGGCAAGGGGAAAGAAAAGGAAGTAAACACGCCATATTATAAAATCAAATTTCTTAGAACTGGCAACTTGGTGGAAAACAACAATAAAATCCCTTTTGTGGTATGAAACATCCAACTCTAATTAGAAACAATCTAAATCTTAAGTATTCTGTTGGCTTGCCGGTACCCACTAGAGTATAAGGACCTGCCCTATCCTGAACGTAGCACCAGAAAATGTAGTTTCATGAATGACACCTGTTAGACTGACCGAGTTAAGATTGGAAAGTAACTGCAGCTTCATACTCCCCCTTTCTATAGAAAGAAACGTCTTCAGAATAAGTTGAGGGGAAACAATGGGGGCAGAAAGTCTTTATAGTCATCTCTTTTCTCTCATGAGAATCTATATAGATTTGCATGTGTATTTCAGTGGGGAAATGCTACCCCACCTGAATTCCCTGAAAGGTGCCTTCACTGCCTCCTAAGGAGGTACTGAACACCTTGCAAATGTCTCCTTTCCCCCCTGCCATCTGAAAAAGAGATTTGTGATAAAGCTTGAAAATGCCTGCCCCAATACAGAACCCAGATAAAAGAAGGAGCCTGATTGGAAGACTGTAAACAGCCTAACATAGCCATCTGTGTCTGGCTGAGGAATCATGGTAAGAAGTTCAAAGCAAGAATTCTGTCAGTATTCTGGTTGCACTCACAAAAATAACCTTTTCGCTCAGGTTTCCAAGACATGGGCATGTGTCTAGGGGCAAGAATAGTTAAGAGTCTGAGCTGGCCTTTCTATTTTGAAATATAATGGAAATCCACCACTGTCTGCCAGCTGCTTCTTCAGACTTGGGTGGGCTGGATCTGGACACAGGAAATAAGTTGGTGGTGACTCAAGAGCTAAGGTTTTTTTTTTTTCTCCCCTTTAATAGCGACTTTTGTGAGGACTGTGGAACAGTTTTAAAAACACCCCTGCCTTCGGTTATGTATGTCAAATACATATCATTCACAATCTTGAAGTTTCTTTTAGCAGTCCTATTCTTTCAAAATAGGATTCTCCTATGAGAACCTAGTGATTTCCAGGATGGAAAAAAAAAAAAAATGCAGGAGGCTTACCCCAGCCAACGATGCAGAATTTCAGGATGTACCGGCGAATGTAAGTGTTAAATACTTTCACCAGAGCAATGTACATGTGAATCGCTTCTAGTCCCATCCAGGTAAAGGTAGCTAGAAGGAAGAAGTGCAGGAGGGCTGCGATGGCCGTGCAAAGTCCATCTACATGAAACGAGGTGATCCACCCATCCAGGAGGAAGGCGAGATTCAGGAACAGCAGGGCTGTGCTGAGGTTCATCAGGATTTTGGAGGGATAATCTCTTCGTAATTTTCTTTAGAAAAAAAAGGAGAAGCAATAGGAAGATATATGAGAATAATATTGTAAATAAATTTTTTAAGCACAGGCAGTTAATTCACATCTTATACAGTTCTGCAATAACCTAGATAGTACCATCTTTATGACATGGTTCCACTGGGAGGAGGGCCAAAGATATGAGTACCAGGCAAATTATAAAGATTTTTTTAAAAATACTAATCTTATTTCAAAACTGTTTCCAAAATTTCTAATTGGTTACAACAGATTGATTTTTTTTTAATCCAGGAAAAATTATAGATTTATTAGAAAAAATATTTTTGTTAAAAACCAATTTCCCTAAAATTTGTTGAAATTTCTTGATTTCTAATGAGGTCAGGGTCCTTTTTTAAAAAGACTTCCTGTTTCAAAACCAATTTTATACGATTTTGCTTTCATCTTTTTTCCATCTTTTCATCTTGTATTTTCACAAAAATGTTTTCATCTTTTACCATAAAAAGCAGTTCATACAATTGTTATTTACTTAAATACTAATCATCTGTAACAGGCTTAAATATATTTTATCAATAGAAATACAGTAACTATAAATTAAGATTCTAAAGCTGGGAAATTTCTGTTGCATGATACATCTCATGAGAAATCTGACTATTAAAACTGAATCCTACATGATTCACAAGGTGTATATATGTTTTTAAAAGCTGAGACAATTCTCATATTCATGTTTTGCAACAGTCTGCTCTGGATTTGGCAGATAGAAAAAAAAAAAAAAACTTACTCAAAAGCAACATATGTCAGGAGGGTAGCTGCTGAAAAGATGGCAGATATTCCACACCCAATATAGGTAATGAAGGTGAGGACTTTAGTGTTTTTTGCATCCAACTGTGAGGCAGTTCCTTGAAGGTCCTACCAAAAACATGAGAAACAGCTGTAATAATCTCTTTTTATGAGAACGCTGTTTTGTTTTAGTAGAAGCTTCGTGACAACACTTAGAATCGCAACTCAATCTTAGGGGCTAACAACAACAGTGTAAATCAATACAGGCGGATCTCATTTTAAGTGTTTGCCTTTATTGCACTTCACAGACACTGCATTCTTTTTACATTGAAACATTACATTGAACATTTGTGGCAACTCTGAATTAAGACATTTTTCCAACATTTGCTCACTTTGGGTCTCATGTTGCACTTTGGGAATTCTCATCATATTTAAAACTTGTTCATTTCATTGTTATTATATTTGTTTTGGTGACCTGGGATCAGTGATCTTCGACGTCACTGCTTGATAAACTGAAGCTTAGACAATGGTGACCAATTTCTAGCAATAAAATATTTTAAAGTAAGGTATCTATATTGTTTTTTTTTTTCTTTTAGATATAATGACATTGCACATTCACAGGCTACAGTATTGTACAAACATAACTTTTATATGTACTGGGAAACCCAAAAATTTGTATGACTCATTTTATCTTGATATTTGCTTTATTGCAGTGGTCTGGAACTGAACCCACAAAAATATCTCCGAGGTATGCCTGTACTGAAATTTCCACTTATTGCACTCTTGTGGATCACTCCATGAAACAAAAATGTAGCATTATTGAGAGTTGCACATGGTTTTTTTATCATTACCCATTACCCAAGCTCTTTGCACATCAGTATAACTTGAAGAACAAAACCACTGGTTCCCCTAACAAAAACTGGAAAGGAGGTCATTGTCTTGCATTATAAATAACTAGACCCTTCCCACCATTTGCAGGGCTGGGGTCCCAAGCACAAATGCAAGCCACTGTGGCCCATGTGTCCAAGCCCTCAGGTGGGCCCTGGCTTCTTTGCTTGGTAGGGTGGGACTCATCCGAGACAGCCAGCGGCTGGCTGGCACGTGGCTGCCCAGTTCTAAGAATAGTGCTGAGGTTCTTACTGTGCTCATTGCGAAGCTTGGTACATATAAGGTCTTTCCTTTTCTTTTTTCATAAATGAGAAGCCACCAAGAGGTTTTTTTGGGGGGGGGGGGGTTGTCATAGTTTTTTTGATTTTTATATACTTGAAAAGCTGTTACTTAAAAGTGTTAGGGGTTGCACTTCCCTGGTGGTGCAGCAGATAAGAATCCACCTGCCAATGCAGAGGACACAGGTTCGATCCCTGGTCCAGGAAAACTCCACATGCTGAGGGGAGCTAAAGCCTGCGCTCTAGAGCCGACGCACTGCAACAAGAGAAGCCGCCAAAACGAGAAGTCCGCCAACAACAACGAAGACCCAGCACCGCAGAAAATAAATTTTTCTTTTTAAGTATTAGAGGCTGTTGTGATTAAAAAGAAGTAAGCATTTTTGCATGTGAATACAAAGCCTTCATTTCACTGGGCAGAAGGAGGCAGACGTGCAAGATTCAGGCGTGGTAGGAAAACCTTTCTTTTCTTCCTTAAATGGAGAATTGGACTAGGGATAAATCTTTGAGTTAAGACCACCTACTCTAGCCTTGGTTGGAGGAGAAAGGCATCTCCATTATACAGATGTTTGAAAACAGAGCCTTTTTGGAGAAGGAACATGGAATATCTGGTTTAAACTTTGAGGTCTTAAATTATGGGGGAAAAAAAAGTTTATAGGTTTTTCACTCTGTAATGTTAATTTTCTTTAATTGTCACCAAAATGTCAATAAAATCTGCTATTCATACAAAAACCTCCAGGAAGTCATTTTGTATGAGTGTATATCTATGTGAAACCACGAGTGTGACTTAATTCCAGGTTCAGTTGACACAGTGAGGAGCAGGTAACAGTACCTGTGTGATAGCAAGAAATACACAAAGTGATGGAATTCAGCAGACACAGGGACTCAGGGTCAGAGAGGACCATCCCTACCCACCTCTCCCAGGAACCCCTCAAACCACTGGGAGGACCTGAGATGCCCCTGGCACATGGGGTGTGTTTGAGCCAGGCCACTCGATTCACTGGTAGGTTACCCCGATCAAAATTCTGGTTACTCCAGGATTTGATGGAGCAGAGAAATATCCTGAGAACCTCCGAAGGACTCATTATTACCTCTTGAAAAACATACGGCTCTCCATTAGATGTGGTTGACTTGCAAGTCGTGATTAGAGCCACAGTTTAAAAATGTAAATTGAATAAAATAATGCTCTTTACGGTTACACATTTAAACACAATTCTCATGCTGTTTCGTACTTTTAAAGAATGAAGAATATGAAAATATTTGTTCCTCTGAACGAGCCAATATGAAAACATACTGATGTCAAAAAATATGAAAATCATGTTCAAATGTACAAATACATGTAACAGAGGATGTGAAAATGTTCATATGTTTGTAGATTAGGAGATATAGTTATGAATCTGGGGTATGTTTTTTAATTTCTCATATGGTGAATGTGTCATGGGGCAAAGTAGACTCAAGGAATATCTTACACAAGTGAATAAAGAGTCTGTACACCAAGAAAGACTCTTAACAATGTCTTGGTGGTCTGGAAATGCTGAAAGGATGTGGGCACATGACCAGAAAAGATAAATTCTGGAAAGTTTTTCTTCCAGAACTTTATAATCCTATAAAAGCAGCCACAATGGAAAATGGAAAAAAAGCAATGAAAAATGCACATACCCTTATACCTGTAAAACTAATTATTTCATCAAATGACAACAGAAAAAGTAATATAGAATTATAAATTCATAACAAAATATAAACAATACTTGAAAAAAAGTAATGGGAAGCCAAACTTTGGTTACTCATAAATCATCTCTGAACAGTGAACAGTATTATTGCTAGCTATTTATCTAATATTGATTTACAACACATACAATCCTGCTCACACACACACACAGTTAAATACTTCAAGGAATTAAGCTAAAGCTTGTATACCTAAATGATTAATGATGCAAAATCAGCATTTCATGAAAGAAAGATGCTGTCACTTTTCAAAAAAAATGAATACAGAAGAAAACAGGATTTTAAAAAACCATCTAGGGAAGACATGCTATAGTTTAATTGTTCATTTTCATGGTCTGTCAGTAAATGAAGACATTAATATTTGAGGAAAGTTAAAAAGTTATTTTCTATGATTGTCAGTCTTTTTAAATGCCACAGTCTTATCCTTCAGAGCTTTAAGTATTGGATTG